>NC_025994.2:92064263-92233406 GCF_000442705.2 Elaeis guineensis | reverse complement strand
TTTTCATAAAAAGCAAATCTGGGCATTTAGTTTATTTTCTTATAGCTTATATATTGATGCATGGGGATTTTCTTGTCAGAAAATCTTGATATATTTGCACTAGTTGATCCATCATCATAGTAGCTTAAGAAATCCTTTCCATCTAATCAAGAACTTTTAGATTTGAACTTTGCCTTTTTGCTATACTTTGGCCCCTATTCATGGTATACTTAAAAAAAAAAAAAAAAAGATTTATGGACTTCAAATGTGCACAAATCAAGTAAGATATCTCAGTACAAACAATTTATTGTTAAATCTTTTACTTAAGTTGTATATCCTTGTATCTTAGTTCTAAATAATTTCTTGTTCATTGCTACAGGTGCTTTGATTGTTTCAACTCCTCAAGATATTGCACTGATTGATGCTCGAAGAGGAGCCAACATGTTTCGTAAAGTTGAAGTTCCTGTATGGATATCTTTCTGAACTATCTTCTGTCGAAACTTATAGATTGAAAGTTTGTTGGGGCTTGAACCTTTAAATGAATGGTTGTATCATATCTTTGGAATCCTGGCCAAAATATCCATGTGCATATCATGCCACTTGCTATGATATATCTTCGAAGACTTGAAGTATTTCAGTTAAAGGGTTTTTCTGATATCGATACTGGATTATAGGAGTAACAGGTATCATTCCTGCATAAGAAAACCTCCACCTCATTTTAACCTTGCTGCCTTTTCACAAACTTCAAATTACCTTTGATAGTATTTATGCAAGAAGCTAGCAAGAGGAAGCTTGCTGTTGTGTTGATTCATTAGTATCTACATTATTTTCAGGTACACGCGCTTAGTCTTTTCTGCTAAATTTTAGTTAAACTTTAGTTGTAGACCATTGATCATTTAATCTTGGTAAGTTCTTAGGATTCTTAGGGCACATCCGCAATAAGGTTCTCAGTTTATGTTGACCTTTTACTTTATTTCGCAACTCATGGTAGTTTTCTGTCTGGGGCCTCTAACGTGACATCAGAATCCTTGTGTCAGTTTCAATGTGGCCTCAATTCAGTCTTGAAAGCAATAATGATTATGTGTTAGTGAGATTTATTTATCAGAATGCTCCAAGGTCATTACTAGGGTCACTGCAACTTCTGTTCTAGTAAATCATGAGACCCTTGCCTTAGTCATTCAAAAGTTCCATTTCACCATGCAAGCTCATAGACCAAGTGGGCAGATAAGGTGGATAAGTGCTTCTATATATCTGCTGTCTTGTACTTCTGGAATATCGTTATAAGATGGCAAGTTCTGCTACTTAGATCAGAAGTTCAACAATGAACATTGCACATGAACAGGAGCCTCACAAACAGGAGAATGTTGAGGCGGATGTGTGGTAAAACTAGGAGAGAGACTTGCAGATAAGCATATTGGGGTAGATTAGTGGTCATACTGGAGATGAAAGGAGTGCCGTATCTAGTGTTCTGCCATGTGCCATTTCATGCTAGAGACAGGTCCAAAGGAGGGGGTGTCTTGATTCCAAATCATGTGGTTTAGAGTAATATGTATTATCTTTGCTGCAAGTGAAAAGATCATTTCAGATGCTTATTTTCACTTCACTTAGTGGGATTGAATTCTATCTGTTATTATAAATATTGAGCCTCGTCCAGGTCATAACCGTCTGGCATTTGTTCCCATAATGACTAATCTTTCATTTAAATGAATGCTTGGATGACAGGAAAAATTTGACAGTCTATCTTCCCCCCTCCCCTTCAACTCCCTAATCCCCCCCAACCCAACCTCCACCGCACCCCCACCCCCCCAACCCCAAACTGCCTTTCTGTACTTCAGCCTTCCATCTGGCCTAACATTTAAGCTGTGTTACATCATGTTGTGAATTTCTTTTCCTTTCTTGAATTTTTGGTCTGTTGAGTTGCTTAAAAGTGTTGCATAAATTATTATCGGAGTGTTTATGATTTTGGACTTGCTGCATCAATATCTGTGAAAGCTAAACTGTAGTTTTGGGTGGCAAAGTGGTCAAGTTCTACAAATTCTTCCCTTAAATTTCCGAGCATGTGAATTTTGATGTTTGGATATCGGCATATATTTTTAACATAGTTGCTTAATTTTATTGCTTTATACAGAAGAGGCAGCTTAATAATTTTTATACAGTATTATACTGCCTTTTCTGGATAAAATATTGGAATTTCTCTTGTTGCTTTAAAATTATTTTCTGAAGGCTCAAATGAAAGTTACATAAGGACATAGATATCGTTATCAACATGGTTCAAGAGAATTAGCTGAACACTGCATCTTATCTTATAATGTGACATTCAAATTTGGTATTCTGCAGATTTTGGGTCTGATCGAGAACATGAGCTATTTTAAGTGTCCTCACTGTAGTGAGAAATCATACATTTTTGGACATGGTGGAGCACAAAAGACAGCTGAGGAGTTGGATATAAAATTCCTTGGTGAGGTATGGTTATTGTCAAGCCCTATGATGACATTTAAGCAGTGTAATGTGCATTTTGGAGGTGGCCATCTTAAGACAGGATGTTGCTTTATCATCACCTTCGAAAGAACTTTGTCTGATTATTTTCTTGAAGTTATTATGGGAGAACAATTGAGAGTCTCCAAGTGTCCAGCATATGTGGCTTGATTTATGGTGGGTCCATCTTGGTTTTGAGTTGTGCCAGTGCTGCAATCTGCCTGTAGCTCACATCTCTTTTTGTTTTTGTATTATGGCATATCACATGAATCATGGTTTACGATACTGGTGCAACACGAGTCTGTACCAGATGTATCAACTCATAGTGGTACAGAACCAATATTCGGTACATTACCTTCTATCAAGAGTCAGTACCAAGAACTGAACCATACCGACATTGTACCGGATGGGGGTACTGGTTTGGGTATCAAAACTGGAACTGTAAACCTTGTATGAATCAGTTTCAAACTTTAGGTTTGGCAATCATCATGTTCCCTTACGGTATAGCCCAATGCACAAGTTGCAACATCAATATTGAATTCAATTGCTACTTTTCTTCCAATTGTAGACACAGTATTGTTCCTTATATGCGGTCCATTAAACTTGGTTTCTTTGTTAATGATGTCCTATCACCATGCACTTCTGGTATCTTCTAGTGCGAGGCGAGCTCTTGAGATGATTAGCCATGAATTTGAGGAAAGGGGCATATGATATAGACATTATTGATTGTATATTAACTAATCTGGATCAAAAGTTATCAGCAGAATGGTCGGAAAGCAAATTTTACCAAATTAAATTTGTAATTAGTTTGGGTTTGACATGTTCATTGATATGTGCTGCTGACTATGTTTTACTGATTAGTGTCATTAAACATAGCGACATTGGTTTGGTAGATCAGTGAAATAATGTATATTTCAAAATATATGGAGAGAATGTATTGCGTTGGTGAGGTGCTGTTTTATGTGTAGTTTCGTAATTTATGCATGACCTCATTTTTCCCACATTTAGTGGATAGTTAATTCAGCATTTCTACTTAAACGTCTTACTTTAGAATCATGTATGCCGGACAATTTTCCTCTTACTATTACATTTTTTTTTTTAAAAAAAATTCTCTTACTATTACATTTTTGTTTTCCCTCTTTTAGATACCTTTGGAGCTGGATATCAGAAGCAGTTCGGATGAAGGCCATCCAATAGTTATCTCGGCCCCTAATTCTTCAGCCGCAAAGGCGTACACTGATGTGGCTGAAAAAGTGGCCCGCAGACTAGGGGAGTTTGCCGAACAACGACAGCAAGGTCCGCAGATCATGTTGTGAAACTGGCAGCCCAAATGGTATCGAAATGGCTGAGTTGTCTTATAGACGCTTATCGAGATTTGCAAGGGCATTTGAGCTGAGTCAGCCATTGATGTTGCTATCATTTGCCTGCTCAGTAGTCCTGGAAATCTGCGACTAGTCATGATGCCTTCATGGTTTATACATTAAATTAAACTTCCATCTTTTGTTACCAAAAAAAAAAAAACTTCCATCTTTGTTTATGGAAGTCAAATTTTCCATTAAAACAGGGTGGGAGAGAGAGAGAGCTTATTGATGCAATTTAAGCGCGCCCACAGGAGCCACTATTGTTGTCGAGAAAGAAAGCAAGATTGGTTGGTATTTTAGGTTGTATCATGTCTTCTGTGAAGCAAGATTAGTTGGAAATGCCGCCAGTCTATGTGGTGAGTTTCATGATGATATGGTCCATGGGACATGAAGTTTTCCATTAAAGTATGATGGTACGAATATCAAAGTGATGGAGTTATAAGTTCGGCAAGCAAGGTAAACCAACTAGTTGCTTTGGGTTTTCCATTAATAATTCCATTATCAAAAAAATCATGCACGTCTTTTTGGCCAGAAAAATGAATTTGTGTTCTTAGAATGCTACACGTGCGTTCACACAGTAATTGCAAGAAGCTCTGTGCCTTCCATGATCCGCCCTGCGTCGGGATCCTTGAGATTGCAGTCTGTACACGTCGCAAGCTTACATCAAGATCGAATCCATGTATGCACAGCATCTCACACATTGTCGATTATTAACTGGAAGTAGGGCTATATCCAGTGTTTGCTTGTGAGCTGTATCCAGTGTTGGATCATGACATGGTAAGAGCGTTCTTGTGTGCAAGACATTTTGGAAGCAAACTAAGAATTTGATGCATACCAACGAGGTTTATCAGGTTCAATAAACATGGTAACAAGCGTGACGCACCGCGGCCGGGAGAAGGGTCCAAAGTGCCCCTCCCACACCCTAATCTGTTGTCACAAAATGCCCTTCTTACGACGGAAAAAAATAAGCGAGTGGCATACCCTTCAGTCTTCGTGTGACTTTACCCACTTATTTCAACGCCATTTAAGCCCCTGACTTGCTTGATATTTTATTGCCCTTCATACGTACAACATTACCTTTGTACCCTCCTCTCTCTCTCTCTCTCTCTCTCTCTCTCTCTCTCTTTTTCTGTTGATAAAATAGATATATTATATTAAATTAAACATGAATAAATACATCTTAATAATCAAAAAAATAAAATATCTAAAAATTGAACATATAAATCAACCGTAGAGTCCTATAATATCGATCTAGAATGTTCAGTTATGAAAGAAACCATTTTAGTAGTTAGTAGCACTATTAGTCTTCCAAAATACATGCGAAACTTCAACAATAGTATTGCGGCCAATCGCCTCGTCATCCGATCGTCGGGGAACGTGCACCTGCGAAAACGAGAAGTCCACACTGACCGGAGGCGGCTCCGGCGGAGATCCTCCGACGGTCAAGTCAGAGAGGTGATTGGGCAACAGTGAAATGAAGACAGAGAGCTCGATCGAGGGAGAGAGAGGGAGAGAGGAACGAGCCTGTGGTTTTGGAGTCGAGAAGTGGAGAGAGATCTCCTGCACTGTTGCCTTCCCCGATTTATATAGTGGAGGACGGTATGGCGCCGTCATTAATGGCGCAGACAAGTGAGGAATTGTCAACTCACTGTAGGTTGTCACAGTCGCCGTGAAAGTGTCATGTCACCGTGGGCCTGTCAAATCACTAGGGTTGACAATACCCCCGGCGGGACAATGCCCCTAGGTGGCCGTGCCGCATGTTGCTGTCAGAACTGACAAGGTCTGGCGGCTGTACGGTGATCAGAGGAGTCGACCGACCCTAGGTCGGTAACCAGCTGAGTGGCGTCGGGCTCCTTCGTCGGGCGGCGAGTTTTACGTGAGTCGACCATCAGACCTCCCGGTTCAGTCGGTCGGAAAAAGTGCGACCGACATATCCTCAGTCGGTCGTAAGCCGATGATTGGCCGGTGATGATGGTGTGCGGTCGGTCCGACTGTCAATCGGTCGGTCGGTCCCTCCGACCGTCGGTCGGTCGGTCGGTGGGTATTCCCCAACAGTTGTCCCCCTCCACTCCTGAGTCGGACGGTGAGCTGGCCGATGCTTTCCTTGGGGCAGCAACCCTGGGCGAACAGGAGTGGATTCGTCGTATGCAAAGATCCGACCGTACCGCCAGTCGATACGGTGTCAGGCGTTTCATAAATGCCAAGTGATTTGGACGCCTAGTCGGTGTCAGATGTCAGACATCGCGTCTTTTCAGACGTTACGTCGGTGTCAGGTGATCGGGTTCCGGATAATACGGTGTCAGACGATCGGATATCCGGCGCCGATCGTGGGAGTGCGGGGCGCAGTCAGGCGTCCCATCGGGAACGCGAATCGGCGCGGGCGCATAAATGCGGAACCGCATCCCAGCGTGCCGCGTGTCGAAAGTGGTTGGCCGGCGCCCCCCGCATTTAATATGGGCGGTGCGGCCGTCCTGGGATGGGGCGCGCCGAATCCTCAGGCCACCCGGAAGCCGCCACGTGTCGCACATCCATGGAGCTTCGGTCGGCGCGGAGTCATCTCGGCCGTCGGACGGCCCTATATATATGGGGCCATCCGGGCCCAAGACCTTACTATTGCCATTTTGCTGCCGAAACTCTGTCCGAGCGATTTCTCAGTCGTTGCGGGCAGAGCTTTCCTGCTTCCAGAAGAGTTCTTCCGGTTCGTGGTCTCCCCTTCGTCCTCCTCTTCTTCTTCTTCGGCTCTCCTTCTTCTTTGTTCGGTTTCGGTATAATGGCCGGGAATCCGACCCGGGGAGCTCGATCGGGAAATCCGACTGACGACTCCCGGTCGACTCCGGAAGTTGAGGTCTCCTCGCTTTCGGGGCCGAATGTTGATCGGCTTCGGGAGCAGTATAGCATCCCGGAGCAGTTTCAACTATCCGCCCTAGGGGCCGGCGGTCGGGTTAACAGCCCTCCGCCTGGCCAGCTGGCGCTGTACGTCGAGGACCTTCGCGCGGGTCTTCGGCTCCCGATTCCGGAGTTCGTCCGAAATCTTTTGAACTATTACGGACTCTGTCCGGCGCAACTAGCGCCGAACTCCGTCCGTCTCATAATCAGTTTTGCGCTGTTGTGTCAGCTCTTGCCGACCAACCCTCGCATTTCTCTCTTCCGGGCCTTCTTTGTGCTCCGACCCCACCCTAAAGCCCGAGGGTGGTGGCTCTTCAACCCCCGGAAGGGCCTTTCCTTCATCACTGGTCTTCCATCGTCCATCCATGGGTGGAAGAACCAGTTTTTCTTTGTTTCTTCTCCATCTTCTTGGGGCTTTCCTTCTCACTGGGGCGTGCCCCGAACTGAAGCTAATGACAACAGTCGGGTGGAGGCGGACGACCGGGAGGACTTCCATCGACTAAAAGATATGTCGGTCCCGAAGCAGAGGGAGCTTGTTACCGAACAAGCTCTCTATGACGCCGGCTTAAGCTTGGTCCCCCGACTAGGTATCGCCCGATCTCCCGGTCTCCTTTTCATCCGGCCCTTAGTCCGGTTCTTTAATTAACACCTTTGTCGGTATCGCAGGGACACCTCCGAGAATGCGGCCGACAGATGCTGAGATTCGGCAATTCGCGGCAAGGAAGAGGCCAGCATCGGGGGCCGGTCCTTCGCGCCCTCCGAAGAGGCCTGCTCCGGTGGCGCCGATCGTCGAAGCATCGGTGACCGACCAATCAGAGCCCGTCATTGCGCTCGCGGCTCCGACGGCGCGTACGGAGGAGAGGCCGGTGGAAGAAGCGGTCGAAGGAACGTCGGCGGCATCACCGGAGGCGGTGGAGCCGGATGTCGTTCGGGAAACCGAACATCATCCGACGGCGTCTGTGGCCGCAGCGGGGGGTGCGGTTCTACTTTGAGCATCCCCTCGCTGCCGGTTCCGTCGGTCGGGGCGGTCGATCGAGGGAAAGCCCCGATGGACCCAACGGACGAGACAAGGTCGGGGAGCCGCTCTGTGCCGCCCAGCGCACAGTTCCCCGAAGGGGCGTCGGCGTTGGCCGACCACAACCTGGCGAGGAGGTTGTGCCAGGGGATACTACTCCCGACCGACGTGGAGTCGCTGAGGTCTCGGCAAGTGACCGAGATGTTATCCAGGTTCTACCCGACCATGGTCGAGGTAAGTTTTGTATCGCCTTCTTTTTCCTTAGAGATTTTTCTCATTATGTGACCCTGACGAAGCACTTGCAACGGCAGCTAATCTATACAATGTCGGAGCTCGAGGCCGGATACCGGAGGTTCGGTAACGTCCGGGCTGCTTGGAAGGAGAGGTCGGCGGCGGAAGCGGTCGAGAAGGCAATGTTGGTCGACCACCTACAGCAGTCGGCCGACCGGGAGGCCAAGTTGGTAGACGAGGTCTCCCGGCTCGGGTCCGAGCTAAGGTCGGCCAAGAAGGAGGCCAGACACAAGGGGCGGGCCGTGCGTCGTCTACGGCACGAGCGGGACGGCATCGCCGCCGAACTCCAAAACGAGCGCGAGCAGCTTCGGGTCAGCCTGGAGAGGCTTGCCAAGGCTGAGGAGGAGCTTTCGATCGCCCAAGCCGACGCTGACATAGCAAAGGCGGAGGCAGAGTCAGCGAAGGAGTCGCTCGGCCGGGCGGAAGAAGAGGCAAGGTCGGCGAAGGAGTCGGCCGACCGGACGGTGGAAGACTTCCGGGCCTCCAACCAGTATCGAGAGGAGATGCTCGAGTCGGGTTTTGCCTCGTACCGGGTGGGGTACGAGGACGGTCGGGATGCGGTCCAGGCTTTGTACCCGGAGCTGGACCTCAGCAGGGTCGTCCCACCGTTTGCCGAGGAGCAAGCCACCGAGGAGATGGCCGACCATCCATTGGGAGGCGTCGACGTAGCGGATGAGGCCGCCCCGGAGGAAGTGGCGCCGACCGCCAGCCCGCCGCCGACCGATGGTCCTGCTTCAGCCGTCGACCCAGCGCCACTCGTGGCCGACACACCGGTCATTCCCGATTTTCCTTCGGTCGAGGAGATCGACTCAGAAGGTTGATCGGGCGTTGCCTTTGCCTTTGTCTTTTCTATTTTGGCATACTTGTAATCGGGCTTCGACCCGACTTTGTAAACTTTCTTTTAACTTTGAATGAAAGCCTTTTTCACATCTTCCTTCGTATGTTTCTTTCATGTGTTGTTGAATGTCTTCATGAGTCGCTAACTTATGTAAGTCGCTAACCCCCATAGGTCGGTTAGGATATTCAGCATCTCGCGCCGATACGAAGGTAGAATGGGTCCCAACTTTGGATCGGACTCTGATAGTCAAGGTCGTCAGTCGGGCGCGTCTGTTGAGTCGGGAGCCGACCGACCGTGACAAAAGTTCGGTAGTCGGGCCTCCACTGACGCGTTCAGTCGAATGTCGTCCGGAGCATTCAGTCGGGGAAACGACGACAAGTCGGATCCCGATGCCCTTGTGTGGGGTATTCATGCTGCACCTTTTGATATACGGTGGCAAGCCGAATACAAAGTTATTAAACCCGGCCCGGACCTTGACCCGGATAAGGCACCGGGTTAATGGGTCAGCGGTCCAACCGTCGGGTCAACGATTGAACCGGCGGGTCAATGCACAAATCATAAAATCTAAAATTTAATAACCTGTTTATATCCAGAAATACAATAATAATCCTGATAATATATATTCCAATGCTACAAGTATCAAAATACAAATGAAACAAAACTGTAATCCTATAAATACAAATAATTAGACTAAAATATTGATGAATATAAAGATTTAATGGCATAAAGTTATAAATGCATAATAACTAGTAGTTTAAACTTTAAAACATAACCATCCACATCTGCTAGCAAAATGAAAAGTTTTAACAAACAAGTACGTAATAATGTACGACATTTCACTTCAATATCTTTTAAAAAAAAAAAGTTAAAAGTGATAAACAAGTACACAACATAAAAATTCAAGCTAATGGACTGAAATTTATGTCAATATTTGCAAAAACATCTTCTTGAGTTGCAATGTTCTCATCTCCTCCATCTTCTCTCATATTCGCATCATTTCCATCATTTTCACCATCATCACCATCCAAATCTTCCAAGTTCAATATATCTACAAAACCATAATTTTAACAAAAAGTTAAAAAGAAAAATCATATGTAATAAAATTATAATAATATTTTATTCATAAACTATATAATAAAATAATTCGCTCACCATTATTATTATTTTCTTGAATAGAACATGATGCCAATTCACGGTGAAAAGTTTCTAATTCCTCACTAGTTAACTCCGATGGCTCATCGACTAATATCCACGCATCATTATCACCAAACAATTCAAAGTCAATAGGATCATAGTTGCGACCCTTGAAATAAAACCTGTATTTAATATTTGTTAGTTTGAAAATTAAATAACAAAAAATAAATACAAGCAATTGGATATCATTCACAATAAAATTACCTTTGTTGTAGTCTCAAATTATAGTGCACAAATACTAGATCATTAAGCCTTTGATGCTCTAACCTATTTCTCTTTTTAGAATGAATATGTTCGAAGATGCTCCAATTTCTCTCGCACCCGGATGCACTACAAGTTTGGCTTAAAACACGAATAGCTAACTTTTGCAAATTAGGTGCACAACTTCCATAGGTGACCCACCATTCATCTACATACAAAATATTGTATTTGTTAAAATAGAATGTAATTGAAAAAACTTTATATCAATAAAACTAATAAAAGCATAAGAACATAACTAAGGAACAAGCTTACCTGGAGCCAAGCGACTTCGATCATTTATAGCCGATGAGCGTCCAAAGTCATTTTCTGCATTTCTAAATAATCTCATCTCATTAGTTAAGTTCTCCTGCAAGGTTGGATTACCAAATGAATATCTCTCTATGACATCTAAGAGTCCAGAAACACTACGAGGATGTTTATCCATAAGTTCTGAGTCATATTGAAAACAGGGATTCAACCAAAACCCAGCTGCATGAAGATTTTGGTGTAATTGCAAATCCCACTGAGAATCAACTATTCTCAAATAAGGTTCAACTACAATCTTTCTCCTTCTAAATCTCTTGATCATTTCATCTCTAGCTTGATGCATAGCATGATACAAGTAACCCATTGAAGGTCTATCATCACTGTCAACAATCCTCAAAACTCGAATTAAAGGCTCTGTTAGTTTAACAATGGTAGCACATTCATTCCAAAAAAGAGAATTAAGCACGTCATCGGTGAGCTTTTTTCCTTTACTATCTTTAGCATAAGCTGAAGTTGTCCACTCTCTAGAAGTCACCATTGCTCTTAATGCATCTTTGTGGCCCAATATGCTTTGTAAAGCAATAAAATTGGTAGCAAAACGTGTAGGTGCCAGACGAATTATCTCCTTTCCACCAGTAAATTTTCTCATCAAATATAAAGGATAACAATGATTATAAATATATTTTGTGATACCTGCAGCATGGACTACGGTGTTCTTCACTGAAACTAACTTGCCAATGTCTTGCATGATGAGATTAAGACAATGAGCAGCACAAGGTGACCAAAAAAGTGTAGGAAAGTCTTGCTCCAACTTTTTACCTGCAGCAACATAGTTTGCAGCATTATCAGTCACTACATGAACCACATTTTCAAAACCAACGGACATGACAATTTCTTTGAACAACTTATACAACATATCAGCTGTCTTTGAGGTATCTGAAGCATCCACACTTTTCAAAAATACGGTCCCTCTAGGACAATAAACTAAAAAATTAATCAAAGTTCTCCTACACTGATCTGTCCATCCATCAGCCATGATTGTGCATCCTGTTTTCTTCCATGTGGCACGAAAGCTTTCAACATACTTTTTTACCTCATCAACATTCTTGGTTAACAAATAACCACGAACAGAATGAAAATTTGGAGCTTTGTAACCCGGCCCCATACTAGCTATTGCATCTATCATGCACTGATAATACTTAGAGTTGACAGCATTAAATGGCACACATGCATCTATCATCCATTTTGCCACTGCAAGATCACACCTTTCAACTGCTTCTTTGTTTTGCAACAAGCTTTTTATAGTTGGTTGAGCACCGGGAGTTGTTCTGGGCATGAAATAATTTCCAATTGTTCCTAGTTGTTTTCCTTTTCCACCTTCTATATTTTTACCTCTTGTAGGTAATACATTACCCGTAGACTTGTTTGATGAGGGAGGAATTTCTTGTATGTCATCATCTTCACCTAATTGCCTATAATATACTTGTTCCTCATGTTCCTTATGCCTTGCACTAAAGGGATTGTAATCTTCACACATTTCCTTTGTTCTTTTCTTCTTCTCACTAATAGCTTGAATATTTTGTATCATTTGATGGCGAATATCCGCCGGCACTTTGCGACATGGTTCTACTTCTCCTTTTACTCCTGCAAGATGTTGTTTGAAGCGATTGATCCCACCACCAGCAAATGACTTTCCACAATACAAGCATGCCAACTTCATCCTTTTGGTATTACCACTAAGTTCAGGAGCTTCTCTACAATGATTCCATGCAGGATCACTTTTACCTCTAACCCCAGTTATTTGAGTGGATGAAGTATTACTTGAATCATCCATGGATGGCATACTTCCCTCAACAGAGGCCATTTTGATAATCTACAAAGAAAATTAAATTAAGCTATAATTTATAAGTAGAAGATAAAATAAATAAATAACAAGATGAAGTCATCAACATCTTCTTTCATTTTTATTCAAATTTTTTTTTTCTCATGATCCTATAGAGTCAAACTCATGGTGATCACAGATTACAGGAATTAAAAAATAATATTTAATATTTATCGGGTCAATCAGCATAGCATCATTAAAAATTTTTTTTTTTTTCATGTTCACGGAACGGAATGTGTTTACTGTACTGTGATGTTCACTTTACAGTAATACAGCTGCAGTAATACTGTATTACCGGGAGTGCGGATTAAAGAATAAAGCTTTCGCCGCCCAGCCGACCAGATCCCAGCCGGTCAACCAGTTCATCCAATGCACCCATGAGTGCCAACGCACGAAGCCTTACAAGTCCGGTAAACTTCAATTGGACGGTCCTGATCGACGTTTTAAATCAACGGTTGCTTCAGTCCAAAACAACGGTCACTTTCAACCGTCCTTCAAAGTCTCTGTCAACGGCCCCATCCGTAAATCCTTTACCTCTCCCACCCTCGATTGCCACTATTTCTCTTCCCCTTTCTCAATTTAATCTTTGCTTTTATTCCATCCCTCCTCCTTTCTAAAAAAATTCCAAGAAAAAAGTTCCATGTTTTTCCTTTTATTGGTGGAATTTTAGCTGGAAAAATGGCATTTTTCTCTACTTTTTTGTCTCTTTATTGGCGGGGAGTTTGTCGCGGTTTGCTTTTATTTTGTGGCCTTTCGGTTTGCTGTCGCTACCTGTGGTTCCAGCCGAATTTTGGTTGTCGACGTCAGCTTCGTGGAATCATTATTTTTTAGAGAGAGTGGAGATCTGGGGAGGAGAGGGGAAAAGATCCTACCTTTTGGTTGCTTCTGTCTTTCGGCTGTCCTCAAAACCCATCTCGGATCGATCGCTTCTCTTTGTTTGTTCGCCGGCTTTTTTTGGGAAGAATTCACAAGGTGGATTTTTGATCTTTCTCTGTGTTCGTTTTGATTGGTTTGTTAAGTTGGTTTGCAAATCTTATTTGCTTCCTTTTATTCTTTTCTCATTAGCTGTTATATTGATCGTGTTTTTGTTGAATTAGTTTTGTTTTGATTAGTTTTATTGAAGCGAGGATACATGTTTTCTTGCTTGCAATCTGTTATAGTTGAAATATTGGAGCTTGTCAGTAGGCGGATATTGAATTGGTTTTGAAAAATTTGGATCTCGTCTCGTTTTTTTTTTTGTTCGTTCACTATTATTCTTATCTTTTTATGTTATTGGGATTTGAGTTGATAAGAGGTTACCAGAAGGCATGTTCTTTCTTATGGTTAAGGTGCCCTGATATGCCTCATCTGTTCGCTAGTAAATTTTTCTGGTCCTTTCAATGGTCCATTGAAGGTCAAATTTTTTATAGGATAGAGCTCGTATTTGCTCGAGAGCTCTATTTAGATGGTTGTTGGCTTATTGCTAACATTTTGCTTCTTATATTGTTAACTTTTTGGCTTGTGCTTTCTATTTCATTGATCGAGGATTACCAAAAACTTCACTAAAAAAAATAATATTCTGATTCTTTGTAATTTTACTGAATTTGACTTGAGCTTGTTGATGTTTTCTATATTGAATCTCAGATTGGATATTTGGTTTCATCAACTTGGAAGTAGAGAGTTTGATAATTTCTCATCTTGCATGACCGGCAAGAATTCCACTTAACCATCTTGCAGACACTCCAGGAATGGCTGCAACTCCTATTTCGGAACGGAGAAATTCTCGCCGGTTCTCGTCTGTTTTATCTTCAGCTGTACTTGAATGGTTGTTAATGCTTCTATTGTTCCTTGATGCATTATATTCTTACCTGGTGACAAAATTTGCTCGTCTTTGCAAATTGCAAACACCATGTCTTTTATGCTCAAGGCTAGATCATATTCTGGGCAATGAGAAACCAGATTTTTATTGGGATTTAATTTGCAAGGCCCATAAATCAGAAATCTCCTCGTTGGCTTTTTGTCATGTTCACCAAAAGCTTGCTAATCTCCATGATATGTGCGAAGGCTGCCTCCTCACATCTGCCATGGAGAAATCTATCCCTGAGACATACGGAACACTGGTGGATAATCTTGGGGTGGCTCTTGATGGTAGCGAAGACATTGATCTGAAATTTCCTGGAGTTATCAATGGCAGTGGTCTGCAGGATGGACTTCATGGAGATGATGCGGTTAAAGTCCCTTTACTGAAGAAGGATCCTGTGTCATTCATGAGGACTTGTTCTTGCTGTTCTAAGCTTTTCAGAAATAAACCACATGCTGTCAGTTTGATTCAAAAGAAATCCACTGGAGTTGACTCTGCTGAATTTGGCATTTCTTTGTCAAATTCCATAGAACACAATGGTCTCCATCATCAAGATGATCTGAGTAAGACAAGAGAGAAGTCTTTGGGGCCAACAGCAGCATATCATTTGGGGAATCCACGCTTTGATCGTCTATTGCACATTGGATACAGTGAACTTAAGGTTAACTCTGACTCAGAGTCAGAAGTCTCATCCTCAGATGATGAAGATGGAAATACACTGGTTCATGGAGCTGAGGAACTTGAGCAACATTTTGACCCTCGATCTCCACAACCAGAACCTGCCACCATTATCTCCAACAGTTTATCTACCACTATTTCAGATGATGCAACTGTAGAAAAGTTGATTCATCCTGCTCCTGTCATGCATGAGCCTTCTGATTCAATTCCTGAGAAGAAACTCCATGTAGGTGAGTCTCATGATATGCCATCTTTGGCATCTTCTATTGCTGCTGAACATGGTCTGGAGGAATTGGACTATAGCCGAGTTGACATGAATGCTGGTCCTCCATTACCCAAAATCACATCTCAAGACTCTCAACTAGTTCCTTCTGAAGTTCCAAATGTGAAAGGTGAGTCATATCTGTCTTTAATCTGGATTTGTTTTTGCTCCAAGTTTTTTTTAGTTGGCCCTTCTCTAAATAATCTTCTTTCTTAGCAGAAGTTTTGGAAAGTCATGATGATGTGCACATTTCTACTACTTCCTGTGAAGAAGTTTCCAAGGATTTTAGTTCAGCTGAGATAAATTTGAACACAAACCAAATTATGAGTGACCCTGGTTCATCTGTGAACACTCATATGGATCTTAATGATGCTTACAAGCTTGCTGTTGGCAATAAGGGCAACTTGACGTCTTCCAACTTTACAGAAGTAATTACAGGGAGGGATTCTTCTAAAGTTCATGAAGATCTGAAATTACTCATAACACAGATATCTGCTGCTAAGGGGCTCGAGACCCGATGGAGTGATATGAGTCCTAGTCCCAGGGTATATGGACAATGTGATGAACCTGTGTTGCAGAACATCACTAAAAGGCTGTCTATTGACAGAAATGAATCAGGTTTGGAGTCACTAGATGGAAGTATTATTAGTGAAGTAGAAGGAGAAAGCACAGTTGATCGACTGAAGCGGCAGATTGAGTTGGATAGGAAGTCCATAAGCCTTTTATACAAGGAGCTAGAAGAGGAAAGAAATGCTTCAGCCATTGCAGCAAATCAAGCAATGGCTATGATTACTAGGTTGCAGGAGGAGAAGGCAGCTATGCAGATGGAGGCATTACAGTACCAGAGAATGATGGAAGAGCAAGCTGAGTATGACCAAGAAGCACTTCAAAAATCCAATGAGGTGCTTGCTCAAAGGGAGAAAGAAATACAAGATCTAGAAGAAGAGTTTGAAATATATAAGAAGCGTTTTAGAGATGGATCATTAGCAGAGAGAATGCCAGAAAAGTTTGACGACTTAGTGTCAAGAGAGAACAATCCCACCAGCACAACTCTTGAAAAGGAGTCTGGTGCCTCCAGATGGGGTGGATCAGGTCCTTTGAAGGTTCCTTTGTTAGATTTTGAAGATGAGAAGGAGTACATTTCTGATTGTTTGACGAAGTTGGAGAAAAAGCTCCATCTTTTCTCCAATAATGGGGTTTACGTTGATCTTTCAAGATTTGATGCAAAGGAAGACGGATATTCTGATAAAAGATGTGAGGATGCTCATAGACAAAACCCCGAACAGAGAAATGCAGTTTTAGATCATGATGTTAAAAATGGCCAATATTTGGAGGAGGCACCGGGGTGTAATGATTTGGAACATCCACACTGGAATAATTTGTCTCCAGAAAATAGTCAATCAGGAGGGAGTGTTTTGTCAGGGAAAAAGAAACCATCAAAATCCAAATCAAGCTCCCTTTTGTCATCCCAAGGGGTTCAATATACCACCCAACAGAACGGTGAATATGGTTCTGACGGTGATGGGCAGTACCTCTCCATGGTTGATAAAGAGAGTGATCTAACTACCCTTGAAAATGAAATTTCACATCTGGCTGAGAGGTTGGAGGCACTTGAAGCAGATCGTACTTTTCTTGAACACACCATCAACTCACTTAGAAATGGAGATGATGGAGTACAGTTTGTTCAGGAGATAGCTTGCCATCTACGGGATTTACGGAGAATTGGGATCACACGAAGAGAGCATACGTCAAGTTGAGCTCACATGGTCTTGCCTATGAGGTAACATTTAGACCAAAACCAATCAAAATTCATGTTTGTTTTACTAATTATTTGAAGCAGCTCTGAGGCTTTTTGTTTCAAATACCCTGGAAAATTTTAAAAGTTCAATTTATATTTGATGTTGAAGTAGGAGGACATATTTTTGTTATGACACGTTGAGTTGTCTTTGGTTTGTCTATTTTTCAACCAAAGAATGATAAGACTTACTTTCTTTACAAAAATCTTTCCGATTATCATTCAT
The DNA here is from genome assembly GCF_000442705.2 of Elaeis guineensis. Classification (NCBI taxonomy): domain Eukaryota; kingdom Viridiplantae; phylum Streptophyta; class Magnoliopsida; order Arecales; family Arecaceae; genus Elaeis; species Elaeis guineensis. The sequence goes on along the minus strand of NC_025994.2, from coordinate 92,216,177 downwards.
CTGATATCCATTTCTTTCTTTTCCATATTCCAAATAGACACTGTAACAATATCTTAGGAGACCATTTGTTGTCTGAGAACAGGCACGAGTTGTGCTCAGTGCTACTCCACAAGATTTATGCTCAGGTCTGATCAATTATAGCAACATCTACTCATACTAGCGTCGTGTATTGATGTAGGACTGCTATGCCATAACATAGTCTAATTTTCAACCAAATACAATTTTCATGCGCAAAATTGTGGCAGTGTTCTATCATCCAAAAAATGGTGGCTCAGTGCTCAAAACCTCCTTTCCTTCTCTACCGTACCAGTTTCATTGTTGGTTTAAGAATCCTTGAACATCAAATTGGAACTACGATAGTCTTTTTTTCATCCCAGTCCGGGGTGCACAAGTGACCTGAAGAATAAATCAGACATGCTTTTCAGTTTCCAGAAGATCACCATATGACCGTGGTAGTTCAAGTTAGCCACTATTTAGATGTATGATTTCATGTGAATGCGTACATCAGAACTATTTCCAATGTTTTTGTGATGAATGCCCATATTTCAAATTCTTTACATGCATCTTTTGGTTGACCACCAGAACAGGGTAAACTGTGTTATTTTTTTTTTTTAAATTTTTGTGTCGTATTTCCTGTCCTCCAGTTAGGACTTTTGACTAGTTATTAATTATGCATCAACCTTAGCTGGCTATGCCCTATTCTTTACATTGGTATATGATGCTATCTGATGTATATCATCCAAATATCCAAACATTGATTCCTATATTTCCGTGACTTTGTTCTCTTGACTCTTTCTGTTAGCATATCTGAGAAATATGATTTGGACTAACATAATGTAGTTCGCTTTTTCAGATGTCAGCTAGATATGAACAGTGGATTTCGATTCCAATAGCAAGGACAACAATTGGATTTGATTATTTGGGATAAGGTAGACATCTTTGGTGCTGCACTATTGGGATTACTAGGAATGGAGCATCCACATAACATTGTACAGTATTATCAGTTTGAGTACTCTCAAATGTGGGCTAATGTTTCCAGTGATTTTTCCTCCTTTTATCTTTGTTTATTTTTTACTCCTACATTTCTTGGCTTTGCAATTTTCTTGAATTCGTATTTCCTTCTGTTAGCCTGATTGCTTCTAGACTTGGTTTTCTTGATTGGTTTTTGAGATATGAGTGGCCAATTGTAAAAGCACCGACTTCTGTGTGTAACAGCAATATTGTGTGTATTAGGACAATTGGGTTAACAGCCCATCTGCTGACTTTTGTATATTGATTTATGCTTGCTTGCTTCAGCAGTTCTAGCTATGAAAGTTGGGCATTTATAACTTAAAGTTTACCATATCTTTAGCTAATTATCTCCTGGTTCTATTGGTAAACTCTTTGTTAATCATGCCTTAGCAATATTTTTGATAATTTCTGAAGCATTGGAATCCATTCTGACTGTCGGTTGAGGATCATTGAGATTGTTCTAGGTTTTGCTACTGGTGATCACTAAAATTGCTGTGTGATGGAAGAAGCCATGATACATGAAGGGATGGCTTGGGGATAAAGTTGCCTTCAAAACATGCATGGAGGAATTCTGTCATGCAGAGTCTGTCATCTGCCATGCATCTCATTCATTACGTTATCTGAGTGGAATGGGAACAATGATTTCAGTGGGGACGGCTTGGGAATAAAGTTACCTTCAAAACATACAGGAGGAATTCTGTCATGCAGAGTCTGTCATCTGCCATGCATCTCATTCATTACGCTATCTGAGTGGAGAGGAACAATGATTTCAGAGGGTAATATGAGTGGCAGACATGGTATCCAGATGACTTTGAGCAACTTAACCAATCCCTAGTTTGATGGCCTGTTAACAATCAGGGTTTGCTGAACAAAAATTTAGCTTGATCTCTTGTTTCAATGACTATAATTTTACTCCCTGATCTGGGTGTAGAAACAAGTATAATGTGTTCATGTACAAGTATGTAAAACATGAACAAGTGTGTGGGAAACATGTCAAAAGTGTACACAATTGATCTGGTGATTGTACGTTAAAATTAAGCACAATTAAGGCTGTAATTGTTAAATAATGGTCAGACGAGAGGCAGGAAAAATTTTTCTTGCTCCTGTATTGAGGAAGGCCATGTTCAGCTACCTTGTTTCAAAAATATTTTAGGTGTCTGTGCAGATAACCCTTAGGTTATTCAAATATGGCCTTTATTCTTGGATATTGATGTAACTAGGCCAGAATATTATTGTCAAAAGAAAAACAGGTGATCAGAAACCCATGACCATATCCAGCATTCCCAAAGGGAGAACTTTAGATGTTATGGAAATTGTAGTTTGTCCTGTATTCCTGAAGGTGCTGGGAAATCATCACAGTTGGTTTGACATGTTCAAGATGAGATCATGAGAATAATATGTTATTTGATAGGGATTAAACTTTATGACCGGAAAATACCAAGGGGATTAACACCGGTTATCAGTTCACAAACCATCAACCTCAAGTAGGAGTGTAACCTGACATTTTGAGCACTCCAGAATCCGACAATGGAATTGCCCTATGTGACTATTCCATGAAGAGTTTCTTGTTCATCTTCCTCAGCGAAATCATGCCCGTGTAATGAGAGATTTAACCTTATCTGAGGTTTTCTTGGTATCTTTGGCAGGTTTGGTGGGCGATAGTGATCATATTTATCAGTACTTTAGGGTGTCCTCTCATATTGCTGGGATATGCAAAGCTTGCAAGGAATAACAGATTGGAGAGGGAACTGCAGACAATGTACAGACTTTTGTGGGTCATTGGAGAATTTGGTTGAAGTTCTTGGCTGATACAATATCAGAGAAGGGACACATCGGCAGCAGAAAAGGGGCCTTTTCTTAGCGGACAGTTGGATTCAGATTCTTCTATTGACATGGAAGAAATGAAGAAGCTACAAAAAAATTTCACAACACAAAGTAGTGAGACTCTTGATACTTTAGGTGCTTCTCTTTGTTCTTTACATCCTAGAAATGCTGTGAAAACTGTATGCAGAGAGTTTCTGAAAAAGAGCACGGTCTCTTGGAATGAACTTAAGATTTCCAGAAATTTCCACTGTCCTATGTTGACTGATATATACTTGCAAGATGCCATTTTTGGGCAAGGGCAAGCAAGGATTTCTCCAGGAAAGCGGCACTGCCTAGGATCAATAGAACCGACTGTACTTTCGGAAGCCTTTGTTTAGAGGATGATACAAAAATTTTGGAAGCCTTGTTTGCCTTTCCAAGCTCCAACTCCTCCCATGATTCTGGGTATGATTGGATTCTTGTGTTTTGGAGTTATGTTTAGCTTTTATAATTGTTAAAATAGTTATCAAAACCCAATTGGTTTAAAGCAGGAAAACGGTCCGGTATCAGAGCTTCTTTCGTCCCCTCCCCCGAAAAAGAAGGACTCTTCGTGAAGAGTTCTCATTTCAAAGTACCAAATTGAAGGATACAACACAGCCTGCACTTATCATCCAGGAGTGCCTTGCTGTGTACATAAAGCAACAGGTTTATGGCTTAATCTCTCTCCCAAAAGTTGCTTGCTTATGTAAAGCTGCTGAAACATCTCATGGTCTTACAGCGTAGGTGGTTCATGTTAGTAAGCATATTTTGCTGAAGCTGATGAGTGATTGGAAATGATGGATGAACTAGGTGTATTATATGATATTTATTTGCTAGATTCAGGTGTACTGTCAGATCAAGCTTGTCCCTTCATGTTGATATGTATAATTCTTGGACATGATAAATAACATACTTTTTCAGGTCACCTGCTGCAGCAGTTCCTTATCGTAATTTTTAATAAGCTAGATAAGGGAGACTCCTAGGATAATAATTTTGTACTGAATACTATATTAGAGGTATGGCTTCATTAAAAATGACATGTAGACCATTTCATAAACTTGGATATTTATGTGTGCACTTATGCTGATGGTACTATACCATACTCAGGAGTTCATTAAAAATTCTGCTGATGGTGCACCTCTATGCACCCTGGATTCTTTGATTGCATTTATAACAAAACATTGTGCTTCTGATGATGAGGAAAATTCAAGTGCTAATTTCTCAACTCCTTGCAAAGTCCGGAAACAGTGTTTTGGCATTGATGTCCATGACCTGCTGAAATTGACATAAAGTTACATGCTCAATGGTATGATAGTTTGATTTTTACACCATTATCCTTGTTATAGATAAGTGCCTGAAGATTTTCCATGTTCTAGGTTTCATGGCCACTCGACCTAATTGCTGACATGGAGGCATTTAGGAACTACAATCAGGTAAAGCTTTCTTAGGATCTCAAATGGGCTGTCACCCGAATAGTCTCTGCTCAATTTCATTCCTTCTGTGCTTGATATAGGTCATGGGCTTCCTGTTAAAAGGTTAAGCGTGCAAACTTTGTTCTTGACACAGCTTACAAGCGGATGTGGAAGGTTTGTACACAGTCTCAGCTTCTTGACAAAGCTTAGAAGTGGATGTTAGAACCAACATTCTCTGTATGTTAGTTTTTTGTGTTTCCTTTGTTCTTACTCCTTTTGGCTGGGATCTTCTCAGCAGGAGCTGCCGGTATGTTCGTCTATCTATTCTTTTTCGGTTCTTCTTAGCCAGCCTTCTGCTTTTGTTGTGTTTTCTTTTTTTTTGGTCTGTTCATTGCTAAGTGGTGTCAGCTCGGTATCTTTTGTTTCTGAAAAAGCTGCCTTCTACTGTACCAGTACATTCTTCCTCCTCTCTGTGTATTCATCCATTTCTTTAATAAAATCGGGTGATTGGGGTTGTCTCCTGACACCCTAATCTCCCTTTTCAGCAAAAAAAAAAAAAAAAAAAAAAAAAAGACTTCCTTTCCTTTTCTTTGTTTTGTTTTTTTGGGGGGATGTTAATTCTTTTGATTCAATGTAGTGGCTATAGGATGCAGTGACTGCAACTAAGTTGCTACACACGTTGTACGAGTGTTTAGTGGTCCTGCGTTCAAAAATGGACGCTACCTTATCTACTGATGCTTCTTTTTATTCTTCTGGCTAACACTGGCATATTCTTCTTTTAGGAAGCAATGCATCATCATCGAATCTATTTTGACCTTTCTTTATCGTAAGGGGGTAAAAGCAGTTATCCGTATGTAATCATAGCAACCATAAGGAACCGATAAGCTTGGATTGAAACGTGAACGGAATTACTTTTGATCTTTTTGGGTCTATATATAAAACTCCAGCAATTAACATGGGCCATCAAAATAACTTTGGAACCTTTCCGACTGCGAACGCTTTGAGCAGAAAGCTATGTCCAATCATGAATCTTCTCTCTTATATCAAACGCCCAAGCAAACTACGACTACCCGCGAACCACCAGGGTTTATAGTAATGCTCGGCAGTCATGACATTGTGGGGTTTAGTGTAAAACTCTGGGCCCCTTCCTCCTATCAGCTACAGCTTGTGGACCGAAAGCCTAATAAATATGATGGTTGATTGAATAGTTATTTCTTTTTATTTGGTGATTGTTCCGCAGTGAATGCTCGCTTGAATACAACTCTATATTCTATATAAATAGGCTTGTATTTTGGAGAACGCATCCATAGTGTAACTCTCTCTCTCTCTCTGTCTCTCTCTCTCTAAAATTCTCCAAAACTCATATTTTACGCATTCAAGTTGGGTTTGCTGATTCTCTGAGTCAATTGGATGGTATAGAGTTCAAGTAAGCTTATTAATTACGCAATGTGTCCGACAGATAGAATTTCTAGTAGCTCACCTGCCTCTAAGCCGTGGGGAAATTACTGTTTTTGGAAAGTAGATACTTTAATTATTGTGTGAGGCCTGTATGCTATTTAATTCTCTTCATTCCTCTTCTATATTTCTTTATATTCTTTCTTTATTTCTTAATTTTCAACACAGGTAGGATTATATTGCTGCCTAGATGATTAGCTGTTCCATTTCTGCTTGGCTAAGTGGTAGTACTTAAGAAACTATTTTGTTATTATTTTAGAGTAATAAATATATTATTATATTTAGATTTTAGACAATAAATTTAGTAACCATTCATCATGGATAAAAATCACCTTCACTTATCTTTTCTCTGAGCCTTATTTTTTTACAATTTTTTTAATAAACTGGAGTATTCATAAAAATATGGTATAAATACAATCAAAAAGATTCAAAAATAAAATATTATAAAATAATCTTGGAGCCATCCCCATGTCCATCCACAACACGTCTCTGGAATTCTCCATGATAAAAGATACCACCCAATCAACGGCACTACTCGTCTTCTGAAAGATGTATCTGATATTAAGAGAAGTGCTCTCCCATCAACAGTCTCGATGCATTCTGCAAGAGGGGATGAGTGGCATCTTCTCTCGCATGTCCCTTAATCCATCTTACGATCATGGCTATATCTCCGATTGATGACAAGATGGTAGCCTCCAAGCATTAGCCTTGTGTATGCGATCCCGAACCTGATAGCCCACAACTTCGATCCTACAATAGTGTACTCAAATAAATGACTCTCGCTAGTGACCATCAGTCCAGAATTTGGCTCATAGATCACAAACTCAATGCTTTCTCTACTGCTGATCACATTGCCATCGAAGTTGACCTTGAGGTAGGTTAGAGGTGGAAACTCCCAAGTGATGAAACTCTATAGAGCTACATAAGCAAAGAGAGAATCTCCGGTATCTTAAGTCCTTGAGGTTATCTCTGGCAACAATGGGTGTACGATCTTGGCCATCTGAGTCAAAGCTCTCTTCAAGACAAACTTCATCAAGCATCTCTTGGACTTAAATATATGGTTATTTTTAATCAACTAGATGTGATAAGCGATATAAGCAGTTCGAATACCTTCTAGTTTGGTAGCCTCGGACCCAGTACTCTATCTCAAGGACTCCAAAACCAGTGCCATTGACTGGATAATCGCTAAAAGGGGGCCGGCCAGTTGGGACAAAAAAGTTTTTTCAAAATGTAATGCAACTCAAAGACTATTCATAGTTATAGTAATGAAAAGAAGACTCCATAATCGTATTTATAATTGTAGGAAAAAAAAATTTCAACACTTAATCGTCAAAAGATGTTTATTTAAATTAAAAACATGACATTCAAAAAATGGTTTTAGAAATATGGTTCAATACACTAAGTATTTGGTTGGAATAATTAAAGCTGGGAATGAAAATCGGAATGGATGACTTACATTCTGACTATTTGATTGGGAAAAATCCTATTTCGATTCTCATTCGAGGAATAGAAATAATCCATTCCTTCCGTAATCGAATTCGGACTCATCCCAATAGAGCTAAATCTATAATTAAAAAAAATATCGATCAGCTGCAGTGACGAACTCGATGATTCCCTCAGGAGGTGCGTCCCAGAGGAGGGAGTCCCAAGAGGAGGTGTCCTAGCGGAGGAGGAGCTTCTCGAAGGCATCGAGGCGGGACTCGACCTTGGAGGGCTCGTCGCCAGAGGCGGCATCAGGGGGCGGGGGGGAAGAGGCCGTCATTCATGATGGAGGTGGTCGCTGTGATCAGAGAAGCTCCCACCCTTCCTCCTCCTGCCACTGGGGTTTTGCAGCTTTTCACGACCAGATTGAACAAGAGAGTAAGGAGGAGAAGAAAAATGAATTCTTGCCACCAGAATGAGGGATTTTCCTTCTTGCTTTGGGGAGAAGGGAGTTCAGGTCGTCGATTCCTCCTTGTCGTCATCGAGCACCAGTAAGACGGCATAGAATCTGGTGACTTGCGTCTACCAGATGCAACTCAACGGTTGGGCTTGTTTGATCATGGTGACATAGAGCAAGAACCTGATGGGCCAGGGGCTTAGCATTTGGATAGATGATTCTGCCAACCATAGTCTCTGCAAGATGGATATAAAGTCGTGGCTGTTCTTAAAAAAGAAAGGCTCGAAGAGCTTCGAGGCGGAGATAGCAAGATGGATATCTTCTGGGACCTCTCTGCCGTCAAATTTGGATCCGTGCCCGCGCCATTGAAATGTTTATATGTTGCAGTAATCTTTGATCTCATTTTAATTTTTTTAAAAAAATTAAAGATATTATTATTATATTTAATTTTTATTTAATATTAATTTTTAAAATAATTAAATTTTAAAAATTTTAATTAAGAATAAAAATAAAAATTTGGATTGATTCTAATTTCTATTTTTGTATGAATCAAATAACAACAATGAGAATTATCCATTCCGGTTTCGATTCCGATCGTAAATTAAACATTTTGGATGATTTGACTATTTTGATTCTGATTCTGATCCATTCCGATTTCGATTTCAATTGCGAACCAAATACCCCCTAAGGTGCATTTAATCATAAGAAATCATGTATGAAAACTTTGGACTCTATATTATTGCATATATTCAAAAAAATATCCACGACAAGCTACCCCACTGCACAGCGGTGATTAAAAGGTATTCATATTTGTACCAAAAAAAAAAAAAAGAGGTGGGGGGGGGGGGGGCGCTGTGGAGGGGTATCCATATCCTAGAGTTATCAATCATTCAATCTGAATCCTAAACATGTCAAGCTCCGTTTGATTTTTTTTTTCTTTAAAAAAAACAGCATCCTCGATTAGCTAAACCAATGTGCGATGGAAATTAAAAAGCATCCATGCCTACTGTTATGCATCTGGATCCCACGTTTTGGACCATAACCTTATTCCCTCGTCCAGTTTTTGATCCTTGCGCACGTCGTTCCCCGGTTTTATTCAAGCCGAACCGGTCCATCCCCCCAGTACGAGGAGCTGGATCCTCTGTGCGCGCAATGAACCGTAGGGTGCGGTGCAACGCGCTGGCCGTCCATCATAGGATGGACGACCAGCAAACAACGTGCACCGTATGTATACAAAGCAGTAAACAACGTGGCCAGCAAACAGTGCAAGCTAAAAACCATCCGGATTTTATTAAGTTAGATTAGAATATTTAGTACATGTAGTCTACGGCAGTACCATCTCAGCTTCCAAGTTACCAAAAAAAACCATGTAAGCATGAGGTGCTTCGAGGGGAAGCCTCAACAGCTACCGCCCACAGAGAGGCCTGAGGGTGCCATTGTTTAGAGCTCGAGCCAGGCCAAAGGCCTACTACTGATCTTCCACGTGAGATTTGCCTCTCCACTTGAACTGCAACCTGGTCCATCTCACGTTGTTTTAATCAAATTAGAACAGAAGTCCATGATCCATAACCTTATTTTCATGTTGTTATTCTCCAAAAAAAAAAAAGAAAGAAAGAAAATTCATGCCGTTACTTGCTGCCCAAATTCATCTTTCTAAGTTCCAACAACAGTGAGAAAGTCATTAGGAAGTTTTATGCAAACTGGAGTGCTTTACTAGGAATTAAAAAAAATTGGCCTCTATGTAGTCGTATGAAATTATTTTTTCTTTCAAAAAAAACTCAATGAATCACAATTTCGTTTGTTTTACTTCATATACGATCTTTTAGATAAATTTTATCCAATCATATATTTCATACAAGAGTAAGAGGGTCATGCATATAATTTCTCATCCTTGGAGAGGAAAGACCTACTTCGAGTAGAGGCTGATCGGTGGCACCTATTTAAAATAATATAAAATATTATTTTAAAAAATAAAATATATAAAAATAATAATATATAATATTTTAAATATAATAAAATATTATGAAGGCGTATCGTAAGTAAAAAAATTCTTCTTCCAATTATAAATATTTTGTAGGCGGTCCTTAAAAAGAGAAGGAAAGGATTTTTCTTGCATTTAGAGATATTTTGCCAGCTGTCAACCTGGCATCAAATCTATAACTTTATCATTAATTAGGTGGCGTTGGCCATGACGGTATTAATTTTATTTTGTTGATTATTTAAACTGGCTAGGAATGCCTTTTACCTTCTATAATAAATTAATATTTATAACACCAATAAAAGTTTTTTTGACAAATGAAGTTATTTTAAGATTAAGCTTGTAAGCAATTTTGGGCCACTGACCTGTCGAAAAAATTGATGTCATCTTTTTACCTGGTTTCCGAGGATGTAAGATCTAAAAAGGGTGTGTTCTGACGACGCCTATTAACCTCATCTGGGCTTCCAACGGCACTTATCCGGTGGATGGTTTCCAGCAACTCTTACCAGCGCCGATGCTCCTAACCAGCTTCATCATTATCTTATGGTGCCGGCGGTCAATTAACGATGCCTACACGGCAAGAAACAGTCGGCAAACTGGGTTTCTGGGAAGATGGTAATTAAATTCAACAACGTTGTAGTAGGACTGAATGGTTTGATGGGTTGTTACGAGAATGGCCGGTTCAGCGTGTGATGGGAGTGCTCAAAATTTATTTCTTGCATACATCGCAAATATTGCAAAAAGAAAGCAAGATTTTCCAGGATTAAAAATAGAGAGTTTGGTCCTCTCCCGGTTGTCCGTGTGCAGTGTCGATCCAATCATGGTCAAAATATCCGGACTTCTTTCATCAAAAAAATAATTCCGGACTTCGCCGCAAGGTTCTTGCTCGGAACCTCTTCCAGTGAGAGAGACAAATGCGGCATTTCAATTCCTCAGTTGACCGCTTCTGGTTTCTTGCAAAATCCTTGCCTACATACCATCCCCACGTATATGACCTTTTCTGACCTTTGACCATTCTATATAAAGGTAACCATCTGCTCATCTACTCCCCTGCCTTCATCCAAATAACCTAGCTACCAGCTTGCCTACCAATATCTTCATATCTTGGAGAGAGTATGGGCTCCTTTTGGAGACACCTACTGATGATGATCTCCATTGCTTCCATCCTTTGGCTTCTCACTTTTCAACCCATCTCCGCTGCAAAGCTTATGGAGGAGGACTATCATGGCATGGGAGGTGGCGGTGGGGGTGGCTGCTCATGGACTGGGTCAGGCTCCAAGTCATGTCAGGATCCCTATCGTCCTCAAATCCCAAAGCCCCCTCCTCCCAGGCCCGGACGAAACTGGTAAACAACCATGAAGAGCAGTTATTTACTTGTGCCTTAGAGGCCAATGAAACTTTTCCAGACGAGTCCATGGTGCATGAACTTACATTCATACAATAAAATGCGGTGGCAATTGTTGGCTCCACCATTGCCTCCTTTTCCTCCAAAAAAAAAAAAAAAAAAAAAAATCACACCGTCACTTGCTGCCAAAGTCAACATACTTTCCTGCTTTGACCATACTGACCGAGTTTTACAAGGAAAATAACTGTATTGATCGAGGCATCTGCAGCTTTGTTTGCCTTATATGCGAAGTCGGTTGCCCATTATTTCACCTTGAAGACTTTGTTTAGATATGTTCTATATATGCAGGCTTTATTTATGGTAGAGATTATGTATGAAAAGAAGTGGTCCCAGATACTTTCTCTGTGAAGTCTCTGAAGGATGATGGACAGGCATCTAATCAGATTGCGTTATAATCCTTCATGATGCTTAATTAGGTGTTGGGTATTTTGGATTATCAATTAAACTTCTTACAGTAACTATATGGTATAATGGACGTCGAAGTAATGAGTGAAAAACTTCCAACGAACCAGATACTGACCTTTATGATATTTGGGCAGCATATTACCATAAATTTTTGAGATAGAAGGCAAAACATGCTTTCTTTACTCTTCAGACATGCCAATTTTGACTAAATATCATTATGTACAATAAAATCCTTCGGGTGTGGATCTACGATCTCCCATTTACGTCAAAAAAAATATTTTAATTGAATTTATTGGTTCTTAGAAAATTTGATGATTCCCACCGATCCACATCTAAATATCTACAGAGCACTCATCATTTAATAGAAAAATTGGAGAATAACATAAATATTTTCTTAATTCTTTTGAAGCTCATATTATTGGCTTTGTTCTATGTTTTATTGATACCAAAAGGAATAAGCCAATTCTATCACCAGCTTAATGACAAAGAAGCAATTCGTACGTGCGTTCAATTTCAAACCCAAGCTCATCGAGTCGAACTCCTACTTCGAAGACCCACCGGACCATGGGATTGTTTCAAAACTACCAGTGGGTATACCACTAATCAATCAACAAAAGCGATAGATCTCAGTGTGCGCGAAGGCATATTTAATTTGCTAGGAGAGTATCCGCAACAAGACACAGAAAGCGTGATCCTTTTTTAAAGAATCTTGTCTTCTGGGAAACAAACCAAGGGAATTCATGATATTATAACAGATCTTTGTGAGTGGGTTGCCAAGAAACATACAAATACAATATTGTATAACATATACCGGAAGTTGTTCTTTTACATTCTTTTTTTTTTTTTTTTTTTTTTTGGAGAAATTGAGAGGCAATAGCCATCCAGTTTTATTGAAAAAACAGAGTTTTACATGAGCTATTAGCAAGTAGAAAAGATGGGTGCTAACCCTGCTGCCTTTGGTGAACTAAACAACAGGGATCCAAGGGATCAGCACAAATGCAAAAGATACAAAAGAAGAAGAATTGGCAGCCCGTTGAGTTTTCAAATTTCTGTTTGATGATAGAAAGAGTTATCCCAGCCTATTTGTGGGATAGTGGTGGATCATCTTCTCTAGGCTTTTTCAGAGCTGATTATGGCTATCTAGTATCTTCATTAGGCCTTCCAACAATGAAAGGAATGTGAGGTCTTTTGAAAAACAGAATAGATAGAATCTATTTTCTTAAGGAAAATCCCTTCATTCCTTTCTTCATGGACCTCCCAACAAATGGCCGTAATCAATTGATCTCTTGTCCTCTTGGATGCTAGTTGATATTTCTTAAATCTTCAACTAGTCTGTAAGTCATGTAAATCCATTGGCTAACCTCTCAAATTTAATTGGATTTTGATTGCATTCGAAATGCTATGAGTGAAGGGGTATCTAATGAAAAAACGAGATGCTGACTCCAAACTCAATCCATATGGTACACAACCCATGCTTGCTTAATTGCCATCCTTTTGTTCTAAGTATCTCATATGTATGTCTGCAGCCTGTTCTGCAGTACAAGCCAAAGAAAGATCTTCATATTTTCAGGAATGGGTGCCTTCCAAATCACTTTGTAATAAGGACAGAAAAGGCCGCCATTGCTGATGAAATTGTAGAATGCATCCACTGTATAAATGCCATTTTTTAGTGAGCTTTCAAGATGCAGCATCCCCAATCATTGAGGGTCTTACTCTAAAAAGGGATCTTTGAAGAATTTCCAACAGAGTCGTTTATTGTCTTGTTAAGGGTCTTGGAAGTTTGATTTGCCAAGATAAAGTTCTCAAGGACCATTGGGAAGCAACAGAAGAATTCTGTTTTAGAGCATGGAGATAACTGTGCACTGTTGTTGTTCTCCAGGTCAACTCTTTGCGGAGTATTATTGGACTCCATTGTTGTAGATATATATGTATATATATATCCACAATCAACTGAATCACTGTGCACTGTTAATTGAAAAGCATATACCTAAAATGAGTATAATGAAGTAGCCAATTTTTTTGTCTCAGGTAGTTCTTGAATTCAGAGAGTGATAATAGTGGTTCTTTGGGTGAATGGACAAGCTAACCTCCTTATGGAAGACAATATACTGTAGTCTTTTTTGCATGTCTACAATCAATTAATCTAAGAAAAATGAGTGCTTTTACACCTAAAATCACCATGTAAACCAGTCAAGTCCAAGTATTTGGATCAAAATTCGCCTCCCTAGTTTCGGAAAACTATTTGCATACAAATGCATCTTATAATTCGACCTTCAAAATGCGAATTAATGTGACTGGCTAACTGCTGATAAGAGGCAATCCACTCATCTGTATCACACTAATCTCTTTTCTGTGCTACTGCATGCTTTCTTGCATGCAGCCAATCATGCATGGCCATATCAGCATGCAACGCCACCACCATATATGAACAGCCATGCGTAGGTATATAGCAGTGAGCTCGCAAGCTTTCAAGCTGGACCAGATGTTTCAGATCTGCACCCCTTCCAACAGGAGGAGTGACCGAGCATTTCCGATCCGACCATTGCCGGTTTCCTATAAATTCATTGACCTGCCCATATTCCTTATACCAGTTTTTGACTAGTCATACCTTAGATCTTTTCTCTCCTATATCAATTGGCACGTATCTCCTAATCCAATTCCTCCCACCCAACCAACCTCCTTTAACTCATGTACCCCGTCTTTGCATACACCTTGGTCTCCTTCTTTCTTTGCTTTATTTATTTATCTTTTGGCTATTATCTTACATAATCTTTAGTTAAGAGGGCAAACACGAGACAAGGTACAGATGAGATTGAGCACATATCTCGGAAAGTATATGTTCGTTTTATAAATCCCTAAGTTCTTCTAATAAATCCCTACTGGTGATCTCCATTGTTTTCTTCCATTTTTCTTTTCCTCGCATGATCAATGTTGCATGACCTTCCTCTCATGGTGTCATTAATTTGCTGCCGGAGCCACCTTTCTTATTTTGCCAATGATGTTCAAGTCATTAGTGTTCTTTTATCTTTGTTTACAGCTCTGTTAGAGTTATTAGGAATCGAACTATGTAAGGGTAATTGCTAAAATATTAACTGTATCATATTGTAGATTTTTCCCCCCCGTTAGCATGTTCGTTGATGAATTTTGCTGCAGTTTATATATAATTATATTATCATTTTTTTTTTGGGTAAAGTTATTGTAATACATTTTTGTTTTATTTTATTTTTTCTCTCCTATTCCACCGTTCGATGTCCATGCGGAGATGATTGACTTTTTTTTGAGGTGAAATGGAGGAAGTAAGATACTTCCCCATGAAGATTAATCTTACTGTTGCGGCCAATCGCCTCGTCGCCCGATCGCCGGGGAGCGTGCACCTGCAAAAGGAAGTCCGCACTGACCGGAGGCGGCTCCGGTCGGAGACCCTCCGACGGTCAAGTCAGAGAGGTGACTGGGCAACAGTGAAATGCAGACAGAGAGCTCTGAGAAAGAGAGAGTGGGGGGGAGGAGCGAGCCTGCGTATGTGGGGGAGACGGGCGGATCGATCCCTTGCACTGTTGCCTTCCCTGGTATATATAGTGGAGCTAGGTATGGCGCCGTCATTAATGGCACGGACAAGTGAGGAACTGTCAACTCACTGTGGGCTGTCAGAGCCGCCGTGAAAACGTCATGTCGCCGTGCGGCCGTCTAATCACCAGGGTTGACCCGGCTCTCGGCGGGACAATGCCCCTAGGTAACTGTGCCGCCTGTCCGTGTCAGAGCTGACAACGTCTGACGGCTGTACGGTAATTGGAGGAGCCGACCGACCCAAAGTCGGTAGCCAGCTAAGTGGTGTCGGGCCCCTCCATTGGTCGGCGAGCATCATGTAAGTCGGGCCTCAGACCTCCGGGTTCAGTCGGTCGGGATGGTTACGCCCGACATACCCCCGGCCGGCGATGGGCCGTAGACTGGTCGGTAGTTAACCGCTGATGGCATCCGTCAGTCGGTCGCCCCGACCAACTGTCGGATGGTCTATCGGCCAGTCGGAGTCGTCCGTCGGAGGCGGTCGGGTCGTCAGTCGGTCGGGCGGTCGGGCCCTCCGGCAGTCGGTCGGCGGTCGGGCCTTCCGGGCCGTCGGTCGGGCGGTCGGGCCCTCCGGCGGTCGGGCGGGCGGTCGGGCCCTCCGGCGGTCGGGCCCTCCGGCAGTCGGTCGGCGGGTATCCCCAACAGTTGCCCCCCTCCACTCCCAAGTCGGGTGGTGAGCAGGACGATGCTTCCATTCGGGCAGCAATCCCGGACGACTGGGAGTGGATTTGTCGCACGTGTAGATCCGACCGTACTGTCTGATGATCCGATGTCAGACGCCTCATGAATGCTCAGCGATCCGGACGTCCAGTCGATGTCAGAGGTCACGTCGGCGTCAGGCGTCAGACGCCACGTCTTGTCGTCGTCAGTCGTTACGTCGGTGTCAGAAGATCGGGCGTCGGACGATACGGCGTCAGTCGATCGGATATTCGGCGCCGATCGTGGAAGAGAGGGCCGCTGTCAGGCGTCCCATCGGGAACGCGAACCGGCGCGGGTGCGTGAATGCAGGGCCGCGCCCCGCGTGCCGCGTGTCAAGGTGGTTGGCCGACGCCCCCTCCGGCATTTAATGTGGGCGGTGCGGCCGTCCCGGGGCGGGGCGCGCCGAATCTTCCGCCAACCGATGGGCGCCACGCATCGCGCATCTGCAGGTCTTCGATCGGCGCGGAAGGATCTCGGCCGTCGGTCGGCCCTATATATATAGGACCTCCCGGACCCTGACCCACATTTGCAACATTTCGCTGGGGAAACTCTGTCCGGGCGATTTTTCAGTCGTCGCGGGCAGAGCTCTTCTTCGCCTGCGGAGGGTCCATCCGGTTCGTGGTCCCCCCTTTTCCTTCTTCCTTCCTTTCTTCTCTTTCTTCTCTTTCGGTCCCTGCATAATGACCAGGAAACCGACTCAGGGAGCTCGGTCGGGGAACCCGACCGACGACTCCCGATCGGCTCCGAAAGATGAGGTCTCCTCGCTTTCGGGGCCGAACGTCGATCAGCTTCGGGAGCACTATCGCATCCCGGAGCAGTTTCGGATCTCTGCTCCAGGGGCCGGCGGTCAGGTCAACAACCCTCCGCCTGGCGATCTGGCGCTGTACGTTGAAGACCTTCGCGCGGGTCTTCGACTTCCGATTCCGGAGTTCGTTCGGAATCTGCTTGATTACTACGGACTCTGTCCGGCGCAACTGGCGCCGAACTCTGTTCGGTTAATCATTTCTTTCGCGCTGTTGTGTCAGCTCTTGCTGACCAACCCCCGCGTTTCACTCTTCCGGGCCTTCTTTGTGCTCCGACCCCACCCTAAAGCCCGAGGGTGGTGGCTCTTCAACCCTCGGAAGGGTCTCGCTTTCATAACTGGTCTTCCATCGTCCATTCATGGATGGAAGAACCAGTTTTTCTTTGTTTCCTCCTCTTCTTCTTGGGGCTTTCCTTCTCGTTGGGGTATACCCCGAACAGAGGCCAACGACAACAGTCGGGTGGATGCGGACGACCGGGAGGACTTCCACCGACTGAAGGACATGTCGGTACCGAAGCAGAGGGAGCTTGTTACCGAACAAGCTCTCTATGACGCCGGCTTGAGTCTGGTCCCCCGAATAGGTATCGCCCGATCCTCCGGCTTTTCTTTTTGTCCATCTTTTGGTCGGCTTTTGGCCCAGCCATTAACTCTCTTGTCGGTATTGCAGGGACACCACCGAGGATGAGGCCGACTGATGCCGAAATTCGGCAGTTCGCCACGAGGAAGAGGCCAGCGTCGGGGGCCGACCCTTCGCGCCCTGCAAAGAAACCAACCCCAGCTCCGCCAACCGTCGAGGCGTCGGCGACCGACCAGTCGGAGCCGGTCATAGCCCTCGTGGCTCCGACGGTCCGAGCTGAGGAGAGGCCGACTGAGGAGGCAGCCGAAGAAGTATCGGCGGCTTCGCCGGTGCGGGTGGAGCCGGATGACGTTCGGGAAGCCGAACATCACCCGGCGGCGTCCGCTGGCGCAACGGGGGGCGCCGGCTCAAACTCCAGCGTGCCATCGCTGCCAGTACCGTCGGTCGGGGCAGCTGATCGGGGGAAAGCCCCGATGGAGCCCGAGGAGGAGGATAGGTCGGGGAGCCGCTCAATGCCTCCCAGCGCATACTACCCCGAGGGTGCGTCGGCATTGGCCGACCACAACCTTGCGAGGAGGTTGTGCCAAGGGATCCTCCTCCCAGCCGACGTAGAATCACTGCGGTCTCGGCAGGTGACCGAGATGCTGTCGCGGTTCTACCCGACGATGGTTGAGGTAAGCTCCGCGTCACCCTTCTTTTGACTTAGAAATTTTTCTTGTCATGCGATTCTGACGAAGCTTTTTGATCGGCAGCTGATCTTCATAATGTCCGAACTTGAGGCCGGGTACCGAAGGTTCGGCAACGTTCGGGCAGCCTTCAAGGAGAAGTCGGCGGCGGCCGAAGCTGAGAGGGCGATGTTGGCCGAACAACTCCTGCAGTCGGCCGACCGGGAGGCCAAGTTAGTCGACGAGGTCTCCCAGCTTGGGTCCGAACTACAGTCGGCCAAGAAGGAGGCCAGGCACAAAGGTCGGGCCGTGCGTCGTCTTCGACGCGAACGGGATGGTGCAACTGCCGAACTCAAAGGGGAACGCGAGCAACTTCGGGTCAGCCTGGAGAAGCTCGCGGAAGCCGAAGAGGAGCTGTCCATCGCCCAGATAGACGCCGAAATGGCGAAGGTCGAGGCGGAGTCGGCGAGGGAGGAGCTCGCCCGAGCTGAGGACGAGGCAATGTCGGCGAGGGAGTCGGCCGAACGGGCGGTGGAGGACTTCCGGTCCTCCGACCGATACCGGGAGGAGATGCTCGAATCGGGCTTCGCCTCATACCGGATCGGGTTCGAGGACGGTCGGGACGCCGTCCACGCCTTGTACCCGGAGTTGGACGTCAGCCGCATCGTCCCGCCGCTAGCCGAGGAGGAAGGAGTCGAAGGAGAAGGAACGAAAGAGATAGCCGACCAGCCGTCGGGAGGCGTCATCGTGGTGGAGGAGGCCGTCCCGGAGCAGGTGCCGACCGAAGTTCCTTTGCCGACCGAAGCCCATCCCTCGGCGGCCGACCCAGCGTCGCTTATGGCCGAGACGCCGATCATCCCCGATCCTCCGTCGGTCGAAGAGATCGACTAGGATGGGTGATCGGCCCTGCCGACCATCTTTACTTTTTGTCTTTTTGAAAATACATGTAATCGGGCTTCGACCCGACTCTGTAATTCCTTTTCATCAATGAATGAAACTTCTTTCTTTCTCTCCTTGTTATTTGTAATGCCGGCTATAGCTGCGATGTCGAACTTTAGTCGCTAACTTAAGTAAGCCACTAACTCACATGAGTCGGTAGGACTCCGACAACTTGCATAGCCCTGAAAGTGGAATGGGTCCCGACTTTAGGTCGGCTTCCAATAGTCGAAGCCGTCAGTCGGGTGCATCTATTGAGTTGGGAGCCGACCGAACCTGACAAAGGTTCGGCAGCCGGACTTCCGTAGATGCACTTAGTCAATCATCGTCCGGCGCAGTGTCGGGGGTACGATAGTAAGTCGGGTCCCCATGCTCTTGCGTCGGGTTCCATGTCTTTTGACAGACGGTGGCAAGCCGAATGTCGTTCAGCCGGCCGTAGGTCGGTCGGCGAGTCGTGTGTGCGACTAAGGTCGCGTCGTGTGATAGACGGTGGTAAGCCGAATATCCCTCGACCGGCCGTAGCCTGATCGGAAGTCGCGGCAATAGTCGCGTGGGCTTTTAGCCTTTCTTCGGTCGGGGCCCGATCGGCCAGTCGGCCGATGGATTCTGCCCGAAAATTCGACCGTAGGAGTATGAACTCCCGTCGCAACAGCTGCATCGGCCTTTGTCAGGGGCGGATGTGTTGCCGAAAGTCAAAGGAGTGTAACTCCCGTTCATAAGAGTCCGTCGGCCCTTGTGAAGGTCCGACGAGTCGTCGAAGGGGTATTGACTCCCGTCATTGTAGATGCATCGGTCCGTGTAAGGGCCCGATGTGTCGTCGGTGCCAGGTCCGCGTCAATGCGTCGGGGCTGAGCGCCGATCAGTAGTCGAAGAGTTAGAACTCCGATT
This sequence comes from Elaeis guineensis, assembly GCF_000442705.2. Taxonomy (NCBI): domain Eukaryota; kingdom Viridiplantae; phylum Streptophyta; class Magnoliopsida; order Arecales; family Arecaceae; genus Elaeis; species Elaeis guineensis. The sequence goes on along the minus strand of NC_025994.2, from coordinate 92,196,662 downwards.
TTTCAAACTGAACTTGTATTCCGACAATTGAATTACAGAATTCACTGGTAATACAGCTTCAAGTTGTCGGCGTTCCAAGTCCGGGGAATGGGCTTCCCCTCAAGGGTCTCCAGCCGATAGGCTCTCGGCCCGAAGGTGTCAGCAACCTTGTAAGGTCCTTCCCAGTTGGGAGCCAGCTTCCCTTGGTCCAAGGGCTTCGACACTTCTGCCTTCCTCAAGACTAGGTCGCCAGGCCTGAAGAGCTTTGGTCTGACCTTGGCGTTGTAATACCGGGCGACCCTCTGTCGGTATGAGGCCATTCGGATTTGAGCCTCATCTCGCAGTTCGGAGAGAAGGTCTAGGTCGGCCCTCCGACTTTCGGAGTTGTCTGGCTCTTGGTACTGCTCGACCCTTGAAGATGGCAGGCCAATCTCGAGCGGGATCATAGCGTCTGTCCCGTAGGCCAAACTGAACGGCGACTCCCCGGTCGGGACGCGGGGGGTCGTTCGGTAAGCCCACAGAACGGAGCCCAGCTCGTCGACCCAGAGACCTTTGGCTTCGTTCAGTCGGGTCTTGAGTCCATGGAGCAAGGTTCGGTTAGTCACCTCAACCTCACCGTTGGACTGCGGGTGCCCGACTGAAGTCAGTCGATGACGGATATGGAACCTGGGGCAGAAGTCTTTGAAGTCTTGGTTGTCGAATTGCCGTCCGTTGTCAGTGATGATGGTGTGCGGCAATCCGAACCTGAAGATGATGGACTTTTGGATGAAGTCCTCCATCTTCCGCTCGGTGATCTGTGCCAAGGGCTCGGCCTCGACCCACTTCATGAAGTAGTCGATGGCGACAACGATAAACTTCCTCTGGCCTGACGTCGGTGGGAAGGGGCCGAGAATATCGACTCCCCACTGAGCGAAGGGCCACGGAGCGACAATGGGAGCGATTTGGCTGGCCGGTTGGTGCTGAATATTGGCATACTTCTGGCATGGCTCGCACCTTCGGACCAACTCTGCCGCATCCTTCCTCATGGTCGGCCAGTAGTAGCCTTGTCGCAAGACCTTGAAGGCTAAGGACTTGCCCCCCAAGTGATTCCCACAAATTCCTTCATGAACCTCTCGGAGAGCGTAGTCGGCGTCGGCCGGTCCCAAGCACCTGAGCAGAGAGAGGAAGAACGACCTCTTGTAGAGTCGGCCGTCCATGATCACATATTGCGACGCCGACCATCGGAGTCGCTTGGCCTCCGCGGGATCTTCAGGACCGGTCCCGTCGGTGAGGTACTGGACGATCGGGTCCATCCAACTTGGTTCGGACGTTAGCTGCTGCACTTCTTCGACCCGATCGATGCTCGGCTGCTGGAGATTTTTGACGAACGTCCGACCCAAGGAGTCATAGGCCGACGTTGCCAATCTGGAGAGAGCATCGGCGCGGGCATTCTCCGATCTGGGGATGTGGGAGATCTCGAAATACTCGAGGTGTGCCGCGAGGTCCTTCACTTTCTGAAGATACTTGATCATGGTCGGATCTCGCGCCTCGTAGTCGCCCTTGACCTGCCCCACGATCAGCTGAGAGTCGGAGAATGCCCGGAGGCTATCGATGCCCAGCTCCTTCGCCATCCTCAAGCCCGCGAGGAGTGCCTCGTATTCGGCTTGATTGTTGGAGGCCTTGAAATCGAACCGGAGGGCGTATTCGGTGACTACCCCATCCGAATTCGTGAGCAGGAGTCCGGCCCCGCTTCCCTGAGCGTTGGAGGCTCCGTCGATGTGGAGTACCCAGGTAGAGATCGGGTCTGGCTCAGAGACCGTATCTCGTCCCGGGTCTTCAGCTCCCGACCCTCGGTCGGTCGTCGGGCATTCGGCGATGAAGTCGGCCAAGACCTGAGCCTTCAAGGCAGGCCTTGGTCGGTACTGAATGTCGAACTCGCTAAGCTTCATCGCCCACTTAGCGAGTCGTCCGGATGTGTCGGGTCGGCGCAGTATGGCCCTCAGGGGCTGGTTGGTGAGTACCACGATGGCGTGGGCCTGGAAGTATGGTCGAAGCCGTTGCGCGGAGACGGTCAGGGCGAAAATCATCTTTTCCGTCTCCGAGTATCTGGCTTCGGCGCCGTGGAGCACTTTGCTGGTGTAGTAGATGGGCTGATGAGTTCGGCACTCGTTTTCCCGAACAAGCACCGAACTGATCGCCTCGGAAGATGTGGCCAAGTAGAGATACAAGGTCTCCCCGACTTGCGGCTTTACGAGCAGCGGTGGGGAAGCCAAGTACCTTTTCAGGTCTTCGAAGGCCTGTTCGCACTCATCCGACCAAGAAAAATCGTTCGCCTGACGCAGAGTCTTGAAGAACGGGAGGCACCTTTCAGCCGATCGGGAAATGAATCGGCTAAGAGCGACGATTCTTCCGTTCAGCTGTTGGACCTCCTTCTTGGTGTTCGGATGACGCATGTCGAGGATTGCCTTTATCTTCTCAGGGTTGGCCTCGATCCCTCTCTGAGAAACGAGAAATCCGAGGAACTTCCCTGAGGTCACCCCGAAAGCGCATTTGGTCGGGTTGAGCTTCATTCGGTGTCGTCGAAGGGTGCGGAAGGTCTCCTCGAGATCTTGAACATGGTCCGGGATCTGCGTGCTCTTCACCAGCATGTCGTCCACGTACACCTCCATGTTACGCCCGATCTGGTCTTTGAAGACCCTATTGACGAGTCGCTGGTAAGTGGCGCCGGCGTTCTTCAATCCGAAGGGCATCACCCGATAACAGTAGAGGCCCTTGGGAGTCACGAATGCGGTGTGCTCCTCGTCTTCAGGCGCCATCCGGATCTGGTTGTACCCGGCGAAGGCGTCCATGAAGCTGAGCAGTCGAAATCCGGACGTCGCATCCACCAGCTGGTCGATCTTCGAAAGTGGGAAGCTATCCTTCGGGCAGGCTCGGTTGAGGTCGGTATAGTCGATGCAGATCCTCCACTTCCCGTTGGCTTTCTTGACCATGACAACATTGGCGAGCCAATCGGGATACGTGGATTCTCGGATGAAGCCTGCTTCGAGCAGCTTGTCCACTTCTTCGTCGATGGCCTTCTGCCTTTCTGGGGCGAAGGACCTTTTCTTCTGCCTCACCGGCTTCATTGTCGGGTCGATGTTGAGTCGGTGAGTAATTGTTTCTGGAGGGATGCCCGATATATCTGCTGTCGACCAAGCGAATATGTCGGCGTTGGCCGTCAGCCGCTCCGCCAGTCGGTGACGTTCGGTGTCGGGCAATTGAGACCCGACCCAAACTTTCCTGTCGGGATTTTCTCCAATCGGGATTGCCTCGAGCTGCTCGACGGGCAAACCCCATTCTTCCTCCTCCCTTTGGTCCAGTTTGTCGATTGTCAGAGGATCCTTCGTCCCGTCGCTTTGAGCGGAGATTTGGAAGCATCGTCGAGCGAGCTGTTGATCTCCGCGCATCTCTCCGACTCCGTTTTTGGTCGGGAATCGAACAAGGAGATGGTACGTCGAGACGATCGCCTTGAGGGCGTTCAATCCGGGTCGCCCGAGTATGGCGTTGTAGGCCGAAGGAACTTGGGCGACCGCGAAAGTGAGGGAGACCGTACTTTGCCGTGGTTCGGTGCCGACCGTCACGGGCAGGGTAATTTCTCCCCCTGTCGTGATGGTGTCTCCGGCAAAGCCGATCAGGGGCACAGGGATCCTCCTAAGTCGGTCAGTTGACAGTCGCATTCGGGAGAAGGTCGAGTAAAACAAAACATTTGTCGAACTTCCATTATCAAAAAAAATTCGTTTTACATCATAATTGGCTATTGTCGCTGACACAACAACAGCGTCGTCGTGGGGAGTCTGGATGTCCCGAACGTCGTTTTCTGTGAAGGTGATTACGTCGTCCGATCGCGGCTTTTTCATCGGCTCCCCTCCTGTAGACGTCCCCGGTCCCAGCCGCTTGGAGATCATGTTGATGACTCCGGCCGTCGGCTGGTTAGTCGGCGCCTCTTCAGTCGGCTGGGGGCGTCGATCGGCAATCGGTTGGGTCGGCGGACCCCTCCGAAATTTGCCGAGATACCCCCGGCGGATGAGATTTTCGATCTCATCCTTCAACTGGATGCACCGCTCGGTGTCGTGGCCGTGGCTCTGATGGAACCGGCAGTACTTCCGATGGTCGAGGCCCTTTGCCTTCAGAGGCGGAGGCCGTCGCAGGTATTCTTCCCCCTCGATCTCCATCAGGATCTGCGCACGGGGAGCGGAGAGAGGAGTGTAGGAGTCATACCTGGGACGCACCGGCCTCGGGGTCTGTCGCCGGGGTGATTTTTGGATCTGTCGGGGTGGAGAAAGCCGACTATTGGTCGGGGGCCTGCTTGGTTCGGCGGGCTCCTGACCTTTTCTCCGCTTCTCCTTCGGACCCCTGGGCTTCGCCAAGCGTCGGTCGGACGCTCCTTCGTCCGCACGCATATACTTGTATGCGCGCTCCAGTAGCTCGGCATATGTTCGGGGGAGGGTCTTGTCCAGAGAATAAGTAAATCGGGACGACCTCAGGCCCCGCTTCATGGCTGAAACTGCCATGTCTTCGTTGAGGTCCCGGACCTCGAGCGTGGCCGCGTTGAATCACGCCACGAAGTGTCGGAGCATCTCGTTTTTCCCCTGCTTGAGGGAGAAAAGGCTGTCCGACGTTCGCGGCGGCTTTCGGCTAGTGCTGAAATGGGCCACGAACGAGTGCTCGAGCTGCGCAAAGGAATGGATACTGCCCGATCGAAGACCGGAGTACCAAGCCCTGGCAGCCTTGCGGAGCGTAGCGGGGAAGCCGATGCAGAAAAGAGCGTCGGTTGCCCCTTGAATCGTCATGAGAGCTTTGTAGCTCTCGAGGTGGTCGACCGGATCGGTGGAGCCGTCGTATGGCTCCACGTGCGGCATCTTGAACCGACTGGGAATCGGCTCGTCGAGGACCAGTCGGGAGAGAGGTTGGGCGGTCTGGAAGTCGACGTCGTTCGAAGACCTCTGACCGTCCATCTGCAGTTGGGCGAGTCGGCGGTCGATTTCCTCGAACCGTCGCTTGTAGTCGTCCGCTCGTCGATGCTGGGAGACCCCAGGGGTGGAGCCTCCGGAAGATTCTGAGAGAGAGGCCGACGGTGTGCGCGGCCGCTTCTCCTTCCTTGCCCGTTCCAACGGGGAAGGAGAGAGCCGCTGGGACCGTCGGTCGTCGCGCCGTGGTCGTCCCTCCTCCTCTCCGTGGGAGCGCTGTTGGGAGCGCTTGCATGGAGGCGACAGGGGTCGGCGCGGCCGTCGGCGGCTGCTCCTGGAAGGCATAGGTCGGGCCGCCGGTTGTTGCTGGAGGCTTTTGACTGCGTCGGTCAGTACGGTCATCTGCCGTACGATGGCCGCAATCTGGGCCTCCGTGGTCATTGCAGGGCGCGGAGAGCTAGGCTCCGCCGCCGGTGGGGGCGGGGAGGCCTCTTCCCGGCGGGAAGAGCGCCTCGCCGACCCAGTGACTCTCGATCATTGAGCTCTTGTCTTTGTCATGCTGTTTCTCCTACCTGGCGCGCCAATCTGTTGCGGCCAATCGCCTCGTCGCCCGATCGCCGGGGAGCGTGCACCTGCAAAAGGAAGTCCGCACTGACCGGAGGCGGCTCCGGTCGGGGACCCTCCGACGGTCAAGTCAGAGAGGTGACTGGGCAACAGTGAAATGCAGACAGAGAGCTCTGAGAAAGAGAGAGTGAGGGGGAGGAGCGAGCCTGCGTATGTGGGGGAGACGGGCGGATCGATCCCTTGCACTGTTGCCTTCCCTGGTATATATAATGGAGCTAGGTATGGCGCCGTCATTAATGGCGCGGACAAGTGAGGAACTGTCAACTCACTGTGGGCTGTCAGAGCCGCCGTGAAAACGTCATGTCGCCGTGCGGCCGTCTAATCACCAGGGTTGACCCGGCTCTCGGCGGGACAATGCCCCTAGGTAACTGTGCCGCCTGTCCGTGTCAGAGCTGACAACGTCTGACGGCTGTACGGTAATTGGAGGAGCCGACCGACCCAAAGTCGGTAGCCAGCTAAGTGGTGTCGGGCCCCTCCATTGGTCGGCGAGCATCATGTAAGTCGGGCCTCAGACCCCCGGGTTCAGTCGGTCGGGATGGTTACTCCCGACATACCCCCGGCCGGCGATGGACCGTAGACTGGTCGGTAGTTAACCGCTGATGGCATCCGTCAGTCGGTCGCCCCGACCAACTGTCGGATGGTCTATCGGCCAGTCGGAGTCGTCCGTCGGAGGCGGTCGGGTCGTCAGTCGGTCGGGCGGTCGAGCCCTCCGGCAGTCGGTCGGCGGTCGGGCCCTCCGAGCCGTCGGGCGGGCGGTCGGGCCCTCCGGCGGTCGATCGGGCGGTCGGGCCCTCCGGCGGTCGATCGGGCGGTCGGGCCCTCCGGCAGTCGGGCCCTCCGGCAGTCGGGCGGCGGGTATCCCCAACACTTACAAATTAAGATACACGTACATAGGGAGTCGTAGAATGGAAAGTGCAACGAAGGAGAGGGAGTGGATTTGGCTGTTTCCAACCCTGGACGATATGTCCCGGAAACGGGGACAGAGAGGAACGGAACAAGAGATACCTTGACCCGTCTCTACCTTCCTGTTGTTGCATGGAGACGTCCTATCAAAGCATAAATGCCTCGTAGATCAATTACGTAGATAGGTTGAGAACGTTCCTTATCATCTCCGATGAAAAATCTTCGAATGAGAACCTTTAATTCTTGCATCTGCCATGAAAGTGCTCACGCTAGCTAAGAGGAGGGTGTGGTCACGTATGAGCACAAAGTCGCAGTTGGCTCCCAAGAGCAAAAGGAAGAAAATGTACAACGTGATTCATGTTGTCTTGTTCCACGGAGAGAGTTGGCGAAGTAGTAGAAATCAATAGAGGCATCATCTATTTGCAAATAAGAGGGGAGTAGGAATGAGTAAAGAGAGGAATGTGGAGGAATTCCAAATTGATGGCTTCATCGCTCCGACTGGGTCCACACGGGTGATTTTGGAATCCCAACTTGCGTCTTCGTCTGTGGCAAAATCAAGCCCCAGTGCAATCTAACAATACAAGATCGATTTTGCAAACTCAGCCGGTCACTGCCCATATTTTATCAACAATTATTAAAATAAAAAAAAAATTTAATGCAATGATTTGTGAAAAAAAATCTAGTAATGCTTTTCGTTAAAGACTTCTAATTCACACGTGTTTGACAATTTAGATGTTAAACTTCTGCTGTTTTCAATTTTCACATTTTGAAATTTTTGCACCGAGAAACTTCTGCTCCTTTTCAATTTTCACATCAAAGCCATTCCAACCCTAAATTCTAAGAAGTTTCTATAACTTAATCACATGGAAGGAGTCGATAGGCTGAAAAAAGAGGAGCAAAGTAAGATCCTTCCTTCATACCGAGCTCTGTAAAATGAAATAACTGCCATCTGCCCAAGAATTTTAAAGACCAAAATAAAATAGACCGGCATCTCAATAATATCTTTTAGGAGACCAAACAAATATAGATTACTTCCAAGACCCACCAAACTATGACATCGAAACTCCTATAATATGTGGCTCTTCCTCTCTCCTGCCTTGCTTGCTAACTTTGGATCTTGAGAAGCATGGGCCATCGTCCGAGAGGTCTCCTCCTTGCCGTCTCCGTTGCTTCTGTTCTTTGGCTGTTGGGTTCTCAGCCGATCTCGGCTGCAAGGCCTTGGGACAGGTTACTCGACCCTGCTATGTTGCTGGAGTCGCTCCAAGGAAGAAAGTGGATCCCGCCGAAAGAAAATAACGCTTGCACCAGGAATTCTAATTCGTGGCTTTGTCAGGACCCATACATGGTGTACACGCCAAAGCCTCCACCGTAGGTCAGCAGGGCTCTGCCCGGACGTGTCCATGTGTAATGACTCTGTTTTCATGGCATATATACTGGCACCTCAATAAACATCACTTGTTCTAAATTTCCTTCCTGTTGTCGTCGTTATTGGGTCTTTTTCTCCTTACTCGTTTTGTTTTCGTTTTGAACAATGATGGGAGCTCTGTCCATTAGTTCATAGAAATGATGAATCTCAGAATTGGTGTTCCCATTGTTACTTATTGTCATTGTATATCTTTGATAGTTGAATATTTCACGTAGCAAAGATTGCGATAGTCGTATCAGACTGTAGTCCTTTTTTTGTCCCTTGTTAGGACGTTTGTTGACGGATTTTACTACAGTTTGTATATTATTATATTCTAATACCTTTTGTTGGTAAAGTTTGTAATTTTTATTTTACTACAGTTTGTATATTATTATATTCTAATACCATTCGCACGCACGTAGAGGGAGAGAGAGAGAGCAGATTTTGCTTATTGCCCTATACACATGGAAAATAAATGCGAGTACTTCTTATTAGGCCCAGCGGATTAGTCTGGCCTTTTGGATTGACCCGGGACCAAACAGAGGCCCAAAGGCCCTTTTCCACATCCGAATAGGACAGCGCCTGCTCGAATATAGCAGAGGAGGATGAGTCCCCCTCCACCATGGACTTCATTAAAAACTAGGAAACCCAAGCCTCCAGTGCTACTTGAAGCCCCTAAGATCCTCAGTTTCTCCTCATTGAAAAACACCACAACCACTGCTCGTTTCTTCCCTTTCCTCCTCTTAGTTGCCAATGATTTGGGCTTGCCAAAGATTATAGCCAAGTCCTTGTCGGAATCCTAGTTAAGACACTTGATTTTTCTTCTCATCACTTCTTTGCTCATAAGCCCTACCATCGGCCGAGATTTTGCTGGAAAAATTTAAGAGCAAAAGACCCGTGTATCCCATGTTTTCTTATCAAAGAAATCTCCTTTTTATAATCTTTTTTAGCCGTCTCCGTTGCGAACGCTTTTCTGAGAGAAGGGGACCTATCCCCTACAATGATTTGAGGTCGTCTCTTGCACCCAACTTTCGAGAACCACAAAAATATGAAAAAGGGTTGGAACCCTTATTTTCTTTATTTTTCTAGCATTGGTCGCCTTGGTGCCACCGCTAGTGGCCTCTTGTCTCAATCTTTCAACTGGCACCACCACCATTGGCCACAACCACGGCCAACCTTACCATCTATATCTATCCTTGAGAAGATCGGGCATTGGGTGCCCTATTTTTGTCAAGAAGCCAAAGAATGGAGGAAAAAAAAGGGGGCGAGAAGAAAACAAAAAACAGAAAAAGAAGAAGGAAAGGAAAAAAAAAAAAGAGAGAGAGAGAGAGAAAGAAAGAGTCCCATTGTTCTCCCTCTCGTTCTTTTTTTCTCTCTCTTTCTTTATTTTTTTTCTCTTATTTTTCTCTTTATAAATTTTTTTTCTCTAGATTATTTTTTTTTTACCCTCCCGCCCCCCCCGACTAGGATTTGTTGAATCCAATAAAGGATTAGCACCAACCTCCATCTTGATTCTTATCAGACTCCATTAGATTTGGATATCTTTGATCACTGTGAGCCACCTATATTTTGATCTATCCTTTGATTAGATGGAATTAGTGTGATTGGGCCAATCAGATTGTTGGGCACTAATATTCGGCTGGCCTTGCCTTTTTTATCCTTATCAAGCATAGAGCTACATTCCCATCAATATCTTAATACAATCTATTAGGTTCTTTAGATCGAGTTTCTTATTTTATTAAGGCTTTTAAGATGTTGATAATGAAATTAATTGTATGTTAATGATATTGAATAGGTGAAACAAAATTTTGAAATATATAGAGGTAAGTAACTTAACACTTCATAGTGTATTTTCTAATTATATTTGAAAAATTATAATTATTTTATTAAGTTTGATTTATGATCTCTATGTTTTGTTTGTCAATGTGGATCAATCGTGTTACTAATATTATCCTAGTTATTTTATATAGTATATATTTTGATATTTTTAAAAAAAATATTTTTGAACATATGATCTGCTATAAGAAATGAAAATTTTGAATGAGTAATTTTTGAAAATTATTTTATATATCTATTCTCAGTATGGCTATAGTGTGGCCCTATCAATGAGCTTATACGTTAGTCCTGTCAACATGTAATATGAGCAACTAATTTCGATACTGAACCACTGGTGATTAAAATTATGGTATATATTTTTTGGGACTTTGTGCATCTTATATCTATTATTTGATCAACATTAATAGATTACTATCAATTTATGAAAAATAAATTTTTATGTGCATTATTTTTTAGTAAAAATATGTGCATTATTCAAAATTTGATTTCTTTCCGATCAATATTATGTTATTTGATTGTTTATTTGTTTGGCATACTTAGATCCTACGTTGATGTATTATATTGTCTATTGGACTAATGTAGCTCAATATTTTTTTATATATTTTCAGATCTTAAATCTTGATTATTCGAGACTTGGGAGAATATGTTAGATTGTATATGGAGATATTTGAATCATCCAGGCTTCTAGCTTTGTTTAATTTAATTTTGGATATTTTATTTGATTTGAAAGATAATAATTGATGGAACATTATGATTCTTGTTATTTTGAAATATTGTTTAAGATAATGATTTGATTGGATTTTTACAAGATGCCATGCTTGTGTCCAGGACGCCATACTTCTCAAGCAAAATAATTTCCGCACATACTCTTTTTTGGTAGAACCGCGCGTACTTCTTCACCCGTTTTTTTTGTTTTCTGAGGGACGAGAGATGCGGATACGTTGGCCTATAACGCTGCGTTAGGCCTTCCACGTGTCTCCTAAAGGCTGAACCCACTACGCCGTCCCATCCAATTGCCTGTGCAGATAATTTCCTTCCATCCTTTTCTCTAATCCCCCCTCCTATTATTGTGATACGACAAGCCATCGGAAGACCACGGAAGAGGGTCTCTCTTGCATCTCCCATATATGGAACTGCCCACGCTAAGAGGAGAGTATGGTCACGTATGTGCACGAAGTCGGAATTGGCTCTCAGGGGCAAAAAGCAAAAGGAAAAGCAGAAGCGAGATGATTCATGGTTGTTGCCACGGAGGACTGAGCTGGCTGAGCTATAGTTGATGGTGGAAAGATAATGGCGGGGTGACTCATGACGTCAAGAGGCTCACCAGAGACCTCAATGGGATTCACAACAGCCGGATCTATGGCCGAATCTCCGAGAGCATCCTGAAATATCATAAATCGAGAAATTTCATTTGTCGGGACCTTTCGATAGAAGATCTTTCAATGCCTAAGTTAGATTACTCCGATGGAATAGAAGAGATTCAGAATAGAAGTAGACAGAGAGAGAGAGAGTTAGTGGAAGATGTTAGAATATGTAAAGAGAGAGCCCTGCGAGTTTAAGAGAGATAAGTTTCATTGAAACTATGCTGAGCTTGGAATTGTGGGAGACTTTATGGGACTTAAACTTGACCCAAAACCTCTGCAAACTTGATTAATCAGCACTTTCTTTGTTAAAATCTAGTCGAAAATTAAGGATGTCAAGTTGTCACTATGATTGGTTCTGAATTTATGAAGATATTGTCACGCTCCGAATCCAAAATCATGGCCCCACACTCTCTAAGGCAATACCCCAAATAGCATGCAAAGCTTTAAAATCCAGTATAACCTCAAAATTCATTAACAATAATGATTTAATTTCATAACAAATGACAAATTTAAACAATTACAAAATTTAGTTATTCGACCAATGTCAGTGATACTTATTTTATTTATTTCTTTTACCCATGAGCTCATCCATAGTTAAGTACAAGTATTCTGTAACTCTAAAAAAGAAAAAAAAATTGAGGGGGTTTACAGTCCAATAAAAATCTCTGCACATCCACACTAATATAATAATATAATTCAAAAATAACAATAAGCAAAATTAACATGAAAATATAAAGCATGAAATCTCACATCAAATATGTAGGATAACTTTGATGGTGTGCAAGAGACCTTTAAACAAATAATAATGGTAAAACATCTTAACATGTTTCATTAGGTTCTATTTTTGTTGATTTAAAGAATTTGTAAATCTCTTTTAAGCTTGGTGTGTGTAACCAAGATGAACCCAGGTCTCTCATATTTACGCGAAACCTCTACAAACTTGATTAATTAGCACCTCGTTTGTTAAAATCTGGTCGAAGATTAAGGATGCGAATTTGGGACTATGATTGGTTCTGAATATGTGAAGGTATTGATTCCTCTGGTTCTTCTGATGCGAGTGCTGATGAGGAAGTTCCTATCTTTGTCTACTCCTTTAATTGGTTTCCTATAGTTTCCTTTTCTGGTACATAATTTGTCACCCTTATCTCAAAAAAATGAAAAAACAAAAGAAAGACTTTGACTTTTCAAATGAAGACTTTGAAATACAGGTTCACCGTAAAGCTTTCCAGTGTCCATCTTTCCACACGCTGTCCATCTTTCCACACGCATGATTGACCATTTGTATCTCAAACTTGTCGTGCGTATTTTTTTTGAATTTTCACACCTAAGCCAGTCCCAAGTAGCAAAAAGCTTTTTGTAATATATAGATGCAGTCCAAGCTTGCAGAATTAACAAAGTGTGGTCATGTACCTGAGATTTGTAAAGATTGGGACCGAGGTCTTCATCATTTTGGTAGGGGACCAATGCAAATATGGACTTCTCTGCATCAAATCTCCTATATATAGATATATCGGTACCTCCCTTGTTTCACAAAGAAAGCCAACAAGAGGAACGAGAAATAAGGTTACCCTTGTTCGTATATTTGACAAGCATGGGCTATAGTCGGAGAGTTGCTTCCCTTGTTATCATTGTTGCTTGTATTCTTTGGCTCCTGGGTTCCCAACCGACCTTTTCGGCCGCAAGGGCTCTTGCACGGGGGTTAAGCCCCTCCGTTTGCACCGTTGGGCCTAATGGCGTTCCGTGGTGTCCGGGGGATACATACAGACCCACTGAGCCTGCTCCCAAGATCCCTACCCCACCGTAAGTCAGCATGGCTCCAGCGGAACATGGCCACGGGCTACCGCGGTATAGTACGCTTTCAAGGCATCATGGCACGTTCACAATGGTCGCCCCTTCTAGAGCTTCTCTTCGTATGTTGCTGTTGCTATTGAGTTTTTTTTCCCCCCTCCTTTTTGCTTTCTCTTTTTTTTTTTTTTTTTTTTTTTTTTTTTTTTTTTTTTCTAAAAATAATTGTGGGAGCCCCGCAAATCACTTTAAAAAAATTATGTATCTGGTAGTACCATTATTGTCGTCGCCATTGTTATTTGGTGTCTTTAATTTGAAAACTATGTTGCAGTTGGAAATAGTTTTTGAAACTACTTAAAGAGAGGACTGAATATTTAGTGTCAATAGTCGTCACATGTATAATGCGTACAAACTCAGTTGTTGGCATTGCCATTATATGAACCAAGGCAAAGATTTCAATATCCATGATATCATCTATATATTTTGATGGGTGATTGAAACTGAGATAAAAAGGCCCAAGATTTTCGAGAGACCTCAGCTGATATTTCCCAAAATCTTGCTGAGAACTATTTGCTTTCAAGTTGGCACATCAGATGCGGAATTTGAGATAACAAATCCTTCTAAAAACTATGAACAGTTAAAACAAAAGAGATCTTGGCGTGATTAAATTGAAGGACCGAGTGAACGTCTACAATGATTTAAAAGATCGATGGACAATAATGTAAACGAGGATTTGATGTTGTCTCTCCTCTCAAACATTGTCCATAATCCAGCTGCAGTTAGCGGTACGCATCTCTTTTGGATTATCCTGTTACTGGTTTGTAATGGGGTTCGTATTTAGTGTTCCATCTACAACTAAATCAAAACAACAATAATCAGTTATCTGTAGAAGAAGGCTGTCCAAAATTATTGCTGTTAGAAACAATTGAATCAATAAAAAAATATTTTAAAATCATCATAATTTTTCTACACAAATCTTAAAACAAATCTCTACGTATAGGCCATATTGCACACTTTGACATTTAGCATCAGCACCTTATACCCTGAATTACAGCATCAGAAAATAAAGTAGCAAAGCTTTAAATATGCACTAAGATAAATTTTGGAATATACCAACAAATCGATATATAAATGAAACAATATATAAATAAGACATACAAGATAATATTTATTAAAAAAATCATAGGAGAATAATGATCGTCTGAGAGCCAGATCGAACATCAATAAGTTAATGCTATTGAACCCATAAATTAGAGCAAAATCAAGAAGAAAAAAAGAAATGACTACTAAAAAAAGACTAAAATCCTTAATTTAAACCAGCCGAACAAAGAGAATTACAAATAAAAGACCAGATTGCTTTGAGATCCTAGAAATCCTAACATAAATCAAAAAAAAAAAAAAATCTAACCTAAGAACACTCGTCGGATCTAGATCGAATACTAACCCCAGAGATCGAAGGGGAATACTTAAGCTTCGGACCAGCGGAATCTCGTGATTCCTCTGAGTTGTCGTTGTCGTGATGTCTCACGTCACGACGGCTAAAGATGGAGGCCAAGTCCCAGCAGGCGCTCCCGTGAGGGGAGACCAAGGAGGAGCAGCGTCTAAGTGAGGAGGTTAAGGAGGAGGAAAATACCTAAGTTTCGGACCATCGGAATCTCCCGATTCCTTCGAGTTCCCTTCAGTACGGCTGCAAACGGAGAGGAGCTATTTGTAGACGGCCACCTATTGCCGACGGTGGGAAAGACGATGGGAGATCCTTGGCCAAGAGGAGGGATGGAATGGAAAATCCTAGAGGAGGAAAGTGGCGAACAACTGCGGAAGCGGAATCGGTCGAATGGCGAACGAGTGGAATGACCGAAAGAGTAAAGGGTAAAAGATAAAATACTTATTCAGTTTACCCTAAAGACTAAAAGGTAAAGAGAAAAATATAACGGGTTAAACGGGTTATAACCCGATCCGACTCGATCTAATCCAACCAATTTATTAAACGGATTAAACAGGTTAAATGGATCAGTTGTCTGAAACTTGAATCCGATCCGATTATTAAATAGGTTAAACAGGTCGATCCGTTTACGATCCGAATCCGTTTAATCCAAATCTACACCGTCAAATATGGATTGAATACGGATCAGATTGGCGGATCGGATCAATTTTTGCCACCTCTATCAATTAGCACCTTCTTCTTTAAAATCTGGTCAAAAATTAGAGATGCTAATTTGTGACTATGATTGGTTGTGAATAAGTGAAGGTATTGATTCTTTTGGTTCTTCTGAAACAAATGCCGGTAAAGAAGTTCATATTTTAACCTACTCTTTCGATCTAATTTATTTTCCGTGGGACCATCTTATTCTTTTGGTTTCCTATAGCTTCCTTTTCTTTTGCTCATCTTGTTTGTTCTCTTCCCTTCCTTGTACATAATTTGTCCGTAGTAAAATTGGGTTGCTATGTTCCTCCCCTTATCTTTTTTTTTTTCAAAAAAAAAAAACATTGACTTTTCAAATAAAGACTTTGAAATACAGGTTCATCGTAACGATTTCGAATGTCCATCTTTCCACACGCATGATTGACCATTTGTACTGTCTCAAGCTTGTCATGCGATTTATGCTAACATATGTTGATGGATAATGATGTGCAAAAGACTTTTTAAATAAATAATAATGATAAAACATTTTAACATGTTTCATTAGGTTTTATTTTTGTTGATTTAAAGAACTTGTAAAATAGAAGTCTATTTTACGATTGGTGTGTGAGTAAGATGAACCCACGACTCTCATATTCACATGAAAGGTCTACAAACTTGATTAATTAACATCTTATTCGTTAAAATCTGGTTTAAAATTAAGGATGCTAATTTGTGACTGTGATTGGTTCTAAATAAGTGAAAGTATTTGGTTCTTCTGAAACAAATGCTGGTAAGGAAGTTCATATTTTTACCTACTCCTTCAATCTAGTTTATTTTCTACGAGACCATCTTATTCTTTTAGTTTCCTATTAGTTTCTGTTTCTTTTACTCATCTTGTTTATTCTCTTCCCTTTCTTGTACATAATTTGTCCTCCCCTTATCTCAAAAGAAAAAGAAGAAAAAAAAAAGGACTTTGACTTATCAAATGAAGACTTTGAAATACAGGTTCACCGTAACGATTTCGAATGTCCATCTTTCCACACGCAGGATTGACCATTTGTGTCTCCAGCTTCTCCTAAAATTTTTTGAATTTTCACACCTAAGCGAATCCTATCCCAAGTAGTAAGAAATTTTCAGAAATAGATGCAGACCAAGCTTGCAGGATTAACAAAGAGTGGTCACATACCGAGTTTGTAAAGATGGGACGAAAGGTCTTCATCATCTTGGTAGCGGACCAATACAAATATAGACTTCCCTGCATCAAATCTCCTATATATATGTATCTATATCTCCCCTGTTTAACTAAGAAAGCCAACGAGAGGAACGAGAAATAAGGTCACCCCTGTTCGTATATTTGAGAAGCATGGGCTATATTCGGAGAGCTGTTTCCCTTGCTATCATTGTTGCTTGTATTCTTTGGCTCTTGGGTTCCCAACCGGCCTTCGCCAGCCCCAGCGTGGTTTGCACCCGTGTTGGCACTTCGTGGTATTGTCCGGGGGATCCATACATACCCACCGAGCCAGCTCCCAAGGTCCCTACCCCACCGTAAGTCAGCATGGCTCCATCGGGACATGGCCATGGGCTATTGCCGTATGGTATGTTTTCATGGCATTATGGCATGTTCATGAAGGTCGCCTGTTCTCGAGCTTCTCTCTCTCTCTCTCTTGATCTTAGGCAGATAGTTGATGCGAGTATAGTCTAAAAAATAAATATAAAATATCACGTAGTGCTTTTCGATATTCATCTTCTTGGCATCAGAACAGTCTTCAAGGTGATCGGCAACAAAAAAAAATAATCCAATCTATGATGCTGTTCATCTTTCGATAAATATATCAAATACAATATATTTTTACAGCATTATAGCATATTCATAAAGATTACCGGTTCTAAAGCTTCTTTTCGTATGTTGTTGCTGCTATTGATTTTTTTTCTTCTTTTTATTTTTTTTTAAAAAAAAATTAATTGAGGGAGCCCCATAAATCATTTAACAAGAATCATGTATCTGGTAGTATCATTATTGTCGTTATCATTGTTATTTGATGTCTTTAATTTGAAAGCAATGTTGTAATTTTTGAAACTTAAATAGAGGATTGAATGTTTAATGTCAATTGTCACATGTATAATGCGTACAAGTTCCGCTGTTGGCCTTGCCATTATATGAACCAAGCCAAAGATTTCAACATCCATGATATCATCTATTTTGATGGGTGATTGAAACCGAGATAAAAAGGTCCAAGATTTTCCAAAATCTAGCTGAGAATTATTTGCTTTCAAGTTGGCACATCAGATGCGTACTTTGAGATAATAAATCCTTCTAAAAACTATGAACAGTTATAACAAAAGAGATCTTAGCGTGATTAAATCACCGATCACACCTTTTGGATGTCGGAGTGAAGGACCGAGTGAACGTCTAGAATGATGTAAAAGAGGGCTAATGATCTAAACGAGGATTTGATGTTCTCTCCTCTCAAACATGGTACACAAACTACCTTTTCAGCTTCGATAGTGGGTTTTGAACTAGTGTTACGTTTCTTACACTTACAAACCAATTATGAAGTCATACTTGGATCTGCTTAACCGTTTCTGGGTCAGTCCATCTAATTCCAACCCAAACTCGTATAGGACCGGACTAAACCCAAATCCACCTCCAAGCCAATACCAGTAAAACAGATACAAGTCCACGTTGCATGTTCCAAGTCTGCTCTGGTGATCGTGTAAGAAACCCAACTGTGCTCCATTTTAATTAACATATGTTGGGGTAGGTCCTCGTCAATTAACTGACTATCTTCCTACTCGTCTCTATGCCGACTAAAGGAGCCACACCAACTAAGCCACTGTGGCCTCTCCCGTCTCAGATCAATGAGTCCTGCCTGGTCGACTCAACGACAGCCTCTATCAATGACACCCGACTGACTAAAGGCAGCTCACTCCCACTCGGCATCAGACCGACTAAAGTTGATGTGCCACCCATGGCCACTTACACTCAATAGCGCTCAGTCCGTAACCGACTTTCTACTTAGCATGCGGCCGAATACGTAAGTCGATGGTGGGATACCACCCTTCGATGGCCTCATCTCGCCGACTCCGATAACGTCCTCTACCGACTAGCTGAGCATCAAATATGGCCACCACATAATTCTGATAGGCCACATCAAGGTCATGTCACTTAGATACTATACTCTGACTGGCTAGCTATGTGTCGTGATGGGATGCTACGAATTCATTAAATGCACCTACAGGATCATTTATTATACCCCACGCACGGTAGTGTCCACCACCTTATGCGATCCGAATAGAAGGTACGCTCGTCGTCAGCATTTAAAGATGCTCATGCAGCACCATGCTGCACCATATGATAGGACATAATCGACATGATCACCTGTCCTCTCATTATTCATTTTGCTTCCTCTATAAATGGAGGTAAGCGGGACCCCTCTAGGTATGCACACTGTTTTGTAACCTAGAGACTCTATCATTCTCTTCTCTCAAATCATCTCACTGATTTGAGCATCGGAGGGTCCTTGTCGGAGTCACCTCCGGTGGGACTTGTTTTGCAGGTCTTTCTTCTCTGGCATCGAGCGGAGCCCGGCACCACCCATCTCTGATCAACCTCACCACCCTCAGTCTTGATCTTGACTGTGTGTACCTTCTCCGATGATGGCACACCATCTTCTGGCATTCCCATCACCTTCCAACAGGTGCGGCTTCTAGTCAGCTCCAGGTCGACAATTGACTACCTATGGGAGAAAGGCCACAACAGTTTGGCACGTCAGGTAGGGAGGCCGCAGTAAAAAAATTTTCTCTCTCAAGAACCTCTATGGCCAAGACAAGGGTGCAGAATATTTCTGTAAGCTCTGTTCGACGCTCGTCACGACGTGATGTACCTTCGACAATTTGTGGAGAGTTGAGTGCTTCACGACCATCGGTGATGGTGGATCTTGGGTTTGTTTCTCTTGTGCAGTAGGTGAAAAATCTGACAGAGGCTATCCAAGGTCTCCAGCAATAACAACAGCAGTAACAGCGGCTGAAAGAGATCACATCGTGTGATGCACCTTCCAGGTGCAGTCACAGATCGTGATCTCCAACTTGCCACTCTAAGCGGTTCTCCCACCAAGCGAGTTCTCCACCCACCTGACGGTCATCATGTTCAGAATCTCGATGCACTTCGCATGTCGATTCCGACAACCGCTGGCCTCCACATTTCCCTTGATGAACGCAATATAAGGGGAAGAGGCCGTGGTCTCCATCAAGATCTTCTTCTTCTAGGGAAGGTTCTACTTCAGGCTACTCGCGGCTTCTTGATGTGTTAGAATAATGGTTGAATGAGTACGATCAAAAACTAAAGGAGATAGATCACCGCCTGAAATGGCTCTAGACTAACCATCGAGATCCGACTAATGAATTCGGTATCAGTATGAGTCCGTCTTTCTCAAGATGGATTCTCGACGAACTGATTTCTCGTCGTTCAAAATACCACAAATCAAGCCGTACGACAACTCCACTGATCCACTCGATCATCTTGAGAGCTACAAAGCTTTCATATTTCTACAAAGGACGTCGGATGCCCTCTCTGCATTGCCTTCCTAGTTATCCTCTGAAAAATCGCACGAGTATGGTACTTGGGGCTGCAGCCAGGGAGCATCAATTTTTTCAAGTAGTTCGAGCAACTCTTCGTAGCACACTTCGACATAAATCGAAGGGTGTCGCGGACTACTGATAGCCTTTTCTCCATTAGGTAGCAGGATGGAGAATCACTGCATGACTTCATGGCATGTTTCAACACTACCACCTTGGAGATCAAGGATCTCGATGAGGCGACGGCAATCGCGATGATGAAGCAGGGACTCTGGAACTCCAAGTTCACCTACTCTCTGAATAAGACACTTCTTCGATCCTATGCCAAACTCCTTGAGCACATACAAATCCGCATCGAGAAAGCCGCAACTGACCGGTGCTAGTTCGAGGAAAAGGGCCAAAAGAAGAACACGAGGAAAGGAGTCTCCGAGGAGTCTAGTCGGCTTCATACCAAGAAGGAGGCTCCACCTTTTCGATTAAGCCAGAAGCTCAAGAACTTCGTAAGTAGGTACGACTTCTGCATCCCTCTGACTATTTTTCAATCACAGATCCTTATGGAGATAGAGAGGGAGAACTTCCTTCGCCGACCCCCACCGATGAAGATAAAATCTCATGATCGAAAGTGCTACTATCACTTCCATCGCGACCACAGATACAACATGGAGGGGCACCGCCAGCTAAAGAACGAGATCGAGGACCTGATAAGATCAGGATATCTCAGGAAGTATGCGCGAGAGCGACCTAGGCAGCTACCTTTTGATCTACCTTGTTTGGACCCGAGGAAGAGACTCACGTCCAACCGACAGCGGACGTGATCAACATGATCTTGATAGGACCACGGCTCTCAGAGGAAAACGACTCTGAGAACACTCCCAAGCGACAGCGGGCAGACAACGACATCATCTTTATTGAAAAAGATCTATAAGGAGTTCAGACTCCCCACTATGATGCTGTAGTTGTATCGATGGCATAGTCAACTATCATATAAAGCGATGTCTATTGATAATGAAAGTTTTGCTGACATAATTTTCTATGACTGTTTCTCTCAGATGAAGCTTTGTGCTAACTTTCTCAGACCAGTTAGCATTCCTCTAGTTGGATTTACAAGCGACTCGATCGAGATGGAGGGTGAGATTGAACTCCCTATTATAGTCGGGCGATCACCTCGACAGTCAACCATGCGCCTCAACTTTCTGGTAGTCTGGATCTTGTCCGCCTATGATATTATCTCAGGGCAGTCCGGACTAAATGCACTTCGGGCGATAGTCTCAACTTACCATCTGCTCATACGCTTCCCGACAAGGAGCGGATCCGACGATATGTGAGGAGACCAACGGTTGGCTCGATAATGCTACTTAACCACTCAATGAAAAAAGACTAGCTAAAGCTCTCCTCATTGATGACGGCTGGATCAGAGAGAAGTTGAATACTGGGGAGAATCTGTAGAGCAGCTCATTTCAGTTCCCCTATACGGTGGAGATCCGACTAAAACCATTCAGGTCGGATCTTCACTAAGCGAGGAACTACGAGAAAAGCTGATTGATTTTCCAAGAAGAAACACCGATATCCTCGTCTGGTCTGTCTCAGACATGTTGGACATCCCTCCAGAAGTCTGTGTCCACCGACTAAATGTCGATCCTGACCACAAGTCGGTAAGATAAAAGAAGAGAAGCTTCGCTCCAGAGCGACAGAAGACCATCGATGAAGAGGTTGACAAGTTATTGACAGCCGACTTCATTCGATGCGCAACTTATCCAAATTGGCTCGTGAATGTAGTGACGGTCAAGAAAGTAAATAGTAAATGATGGATTTACATCGACTACACCGACTTGAACAAAGTCTATCTCAAGGATAGCTTTCCACTCCTCTGAATAGACCAACTAGTTGATGCGACATCGGGACATCAGCTGCTCAGCTTCATGGATGCTTTCTCCAGCTTCAATCAAATCCAAATGTCGTCCGAGGATGAGGAGAAGATGGTGTTTATTACTGACAAGGGTCTATAATGCTATAAAGTCATGCCCTTTGACCTCAAAAATACTGGAGCAACGTATCAAAGACTGGTCAATAAAGTCTTCAAGGATCAGATTGGATGCAACATAGAGGTCTACATCGATGACATACTCATGAAAAGTACTCAAATTGCCCTCCATATCAACGACCTGATTGAAGCTTTTGACATCCTAAGAAAGCACCAGATGATACTGAACCTGACTAAGTGCACCATCGATGTCACATCGAGAAAGTTTCTTAGTTTTATGGTGACAAAGAGAGGCATCGAGGTCAATCTCGAGAAGATCAAGATGGTTCTCGACATGAAGCCTCCAAATTCCCAGAAGGACATTCAAAAATTAACCAGGCTTATCGCATCCTTGAGCCATTCATTTTCAAGTCTGCAGAACGGTGTCTTCTCTTCTTCAAAACCCTTAGGCAGATGAAGGACTTCACCTGGATGGAGGAGTGTCAAAAATTTTTTGATGAGTTGAAGCAATATCTTAACTCTCCTTCACTTCTGATAAAGCCCAGCACCGGCAATGAATTACTCATGTACATGGCGACGACTTCTGAAGTCGTCAGCTCGATGCTGGTCCGAAAAAAAGACAAAGTGCAAAGGTCAATCTACTACATAAGTCAAGTGCTGTGCGACACCGAGACAAGATATTCTTGGATTGAAAAAAGATCATCTTCACAATCATTACGACTATTCGATGATTACGGACCTATTTTCAAGCCCATTCAATGAAAGTTTTGATTGACTTCCCCCTGAGGACTTTACTTCACAGATCGGACACTTCAGGGAGAATGGCGAAGTGGGCGGTTGAACTTATCGAGTTCGACTTTTCTTTCATCTGAAGATCTTCGATAAAAATCCAAATTCTCACTGACTTTATCATCGAGTGCACCCCAACCGACAACGACCAAGTCGAAGATAACTCTACGAAGGACACTTGAGAACCTGCATGGATTCTACATGTGGATGGAGCTACAAACGGTCAAGGATGCGGCACGGGCCTGATTTTGATCAATGTTGACGGGATGGTAACTGAATATGCTCTTCGATTCAGCTTCAAAACTTCAAACAATCAAACGGAGTACAAAGTCCTAATAATCGGATTTAAGATCGCTAAGGATCTCGATGTAAAATACCTACGGATATTTATCGACTTCCAACTCATCGTCAGACAGTCTCAAGAAGAATATGTAGCCCGAGACTCTATCCTCTTTAGGTATTTACAAAGGCTTAAGTCTTTGCAGTTATATTTTGACTACTTTGAGATTTTTTACATCCCTCGCTTCGAGAATGCCCGAGTCGATTCCCTGTCTCGTCTCGCTATCTCTGGTTGTGGCGAGCTTGGAAAAATCTTCATCGATCATCTCAAAAGCCCGAGCATCGACTCAGAGAAAGAAATTCACCAGGCCCAAGTTGGACATGAGCCGAGTTAGATTGATCCATTCATCAACTTCTTGACAGATGGAATCTTGTCGGCTAATCCTGCTGAGGCACGCCGACTAAAGAGATTGGCAACTCGGTGCGTGATTATTGATGATTAACTCTACAGAAAGTCAGTGTCTCTACCCCTTCTTAAGTGTCACCGACCTTTCGAGATTGACTATACTATTCGGAAGGTGCATGAAGGTATTTGCGGCAATCACTTGGGGGTAAGTCACTGTTCTACAAAATCCTTCGGTAAGGATATTACTGACTGACTATGCAAAAGATGCCAACAACTTATTACAAAAATGTGACCAATGTCAAAGGTTCGCCAACATCCAAGGCTTTCATCTAGTCACCTTGTAACCATTTCGGTACCCTGGCCATTTGACCAATGGAGAGTCGATATACTCGGTCCATTCCCGCATGCTAGCGGATAAAGAAGGTTTCTCATAGTGACTATCGATTACTTCATTAAGTGGATCGAAGCCAAACTATTGGTGCAGATAACGGAGCAGAAAACTATCAATTTTTTATGAAAATTTATCATCTGTCGATTTGGTCTATCTAGAATAATCATCATCGACAATGACCAACAGTTCAACAATGCCAATTTTGAAGAGTTCTATGCGAGATATCATATCATCCACAAGCTCACTTTAATTGGGCATCCTCAATCTAATGAAAAAACTGAGGTGACTAACATGATGATTCTCCAAGATCTGAAGATTAGAATCGGTCAAGCTAAAGGAAGCTGGGCTGACGAGCTTCAAAGTGTCCTATGATCTTACCAAACAATTCTTCGGATCT
Source organism: Elaeis guineensis (assembly GCF_000442705.2). NCBI lineage: Eukaryota > Viridiplantae > Streptophyta > Magnoliopsida > Arecales > Arecaceae > Elaeis > Elaeis guineensis. The sequence goes on along the minus strand of NC_025994.2, from coordinate 92,172,901 downwards.
CAATCGGAGATACTCTATTCAAATTGACGTTTGGAACAGAAGCCATAATTTCAGTTAAAATCAGCTTACCTTCAACTCGAGTGGAACACTACAACGAATCAATCAATTCGGACAAGAGACGAGCAGACTTGGATTTGCTCGAGAAAATTCAAAAATGAGCTCAACTGAGAATGATCTCCTACCAACAAAGGATAGCTCAGTATTACAACTCTCGAGCCAAACCAAAAATCTTTTGAGTGGGAGATTTAGTCCTCAGAAGAACAGAAATCTCCAAGCCCACTGAGCAAGGGAGAGGCTATCTCCAAATTGAAAAGGTCTCTACAAAGTCTCAGCAGTCCTACGATTGGGGGCTTACAAAATTGAGAACTTGGATGGCATCGAGATCTCTCAAACCTGAAATGCCGAGAACTTATGAATGTATTATCAATAAGAATACCTTCATCAATAAAAAGATCTTTCTTTCTACAAATTCTGTGCCTTACAGTTCAAGTTCTCGAAGACCTACAGTACAACCACTCCCTCATCGGCTTGTATCCGATAAAGCACTAGTCAGCTTATATCCAACTAACAAAGCTGGGAGTAGGTTCGTTCTTGGCAATAGGTGGGTCTCTCAACCGTAAGCACGCTCGTTAAAAGCTGCAGCATCAAGTTGAATACAAGACTTAGGCAAGATCATTGCGTTAGTTGGCTAATGCCCGATTAGTCGAGCCATGAGGTCTGACATCCGACAACGTACCTGTCCAAGTGCCAACAAGCCCGATAGGATTCATAAACCGTGAAGCCATAACACCCGATAAAATAAGTATGGTGTTCGATAAATAACCGAGTATTGGAACTGCATGGTCTAACAACCACCACCATACTCGCAACAGTTCAAGGGCTGCGAGCATGTAAGCTGTAGTTTGTCATACGATCCGACGAAAGCAAATTATGGTAGGTCGGTTCACTACCGACTACTAGGGATCTACTGATCTGAATTAAAGACGAAGATTTTTCTCTAAGTTCCTACTCAATGGAATAATCTGCGACTATGACTCTAGTCCAATTGAGTTCAATTTAACCGAGTTCGCCTACCGACTACAAGACTTGGAAGATTTTATCAAATCTACTGATTCGATTACAACTTTCTCGATTCCAACTGACTGCTATGCTTTATTGCCAACTTCATTACTTAGCCAATTTTATAGAAAGATTGCTAAGGGAGTAAAGGAGGAAAGCATACATAAAAATCAAGTTGGAGAATTTACAAGTTAAAGGAGAAGATAATTTCATTTCATTTCAAAGGAGTTCAGTACAAAATGAGAGCACTATAAAAAGTACATAATAGAAAATTGAAAAAAAAAGGAGTACAAAAGAAATCTAAGAAGTAGGATGGGGATGGTCCTCCTCATCCTCTGCTTCCTCATCGCCCGACTCGTCCGATTCTTTGTTGGCTTGTATGGAGATCAAATCTAGCTTGGGTGTGAGACAGCGGACTTGCTTCTTACATTCCTCAAATTTCAGCTGGTATGCATCCACACCGGCATCAACAAGCTCGTCTTCATACTCCTTTGAACTACGAAACTCGACCAGAGCCTGAGAAGCTACCTCCTAGGCCCGAGTTTCTGCCATCATCAATTTCTCTTTTAACTCGATGGCGGTCTTCTCGATTTCCTTAATGGCATTCTCGACCTCTTTGGCAGCCTTTTCAGTCCTCCATACTTTTTTCTTCTCCTCAATGAGGGCATTTTCAGCCAACTCCATTTCTTTTTAATAGTCGGCTTTCAATTTTTCGAACTCCTCTCTCTGTTAGATTGTCAAATTCATCAATTCGACTTTCAGCAGAGTAATTTTTTCTACTTTTTTCTCTCGCTCTTCGGTAGCATGGAGGAGCTCATCAGAGACCTCAGCCCGTGCATGACGATCTGAACCTGATCCTCCAACTCTAGATTGATCTGAGCAAATTTGATCAACCCTTCTGACAAAATTGTAATATCGTGAATCATCTGCAAAATAGAAAAAATTGCTAAGTCATCTACTCAATCAAAAGCAATTCGAAAAGAAATCAAATAAAAAAAGGTCGAAGACTTATCCCGATCAATGATGTATAAGCGTCTGACTGAATTTTCAAGATTGGGCACACCTTCCTGACTTTTCAGTCTGCAGGAAGCATTACCATTCTTGCCAACTCCCCGATAAGTCGGCGGTCTTGGAGTGCCTGATTGGTGGCTTTGAAGTACATCTCGATCACAACAGTTGGCTCCCTAGAATGCATATCTGGACCGTAGTCCGCAGTAAAAGTAGAAAGCATTGGTGCCTTACCTTTGTCGGCACCCTTATCAGTAGCATTCTGACTAGCTATCCAACCTCCTCTGGATCCGACTTGGATCGGACGGGCTTGTACCGCTTCGATCGATCTCATCGATGGCTCGACGACGATGACATCGTCGTCGGCAGGAGGAGAAGGGGGGACCACAATCGTGACCTCTGATGAAGAAGAATGCTCTGAGGGTGGTGGTACGGGCAGCGACGGCAGCTGCGTACTCGGTACTTGAGGAAGGGACTCTTCTCTTGACTTTTTTTTTGGCCGAGAAGGACCACTAAGCCTTGATGCCACCTTTGTCTTCTTTCAGATTGCTTGCTTAAGGGACTGCACCTTGACCCTCATGCCTGTATAGATACGGCAAAAAAAAGTTACTCTACGAACAAGGTAAAAGCTACAAAAAATTTGTAGAAAAGAAGACTATGGAGATGGCTAGTCGGGCTTATCCCGACGTCGTAAAGGGATTGCTTCTTGAGCAACTCCTGATGTGGAGGAACCTGAACTTCATAGAGCTTTTTGTATGTCTTCTGATCTCCCTTTAGGACTATCTCGTTCCTATTTGGGGATAGATTGGGAGTCATCCAGGTCCAGTCAAAGCCCCATGAGTGGTCGGCAGTGATATAAAAAAATTATTCTTCCACTCGTGGATGGAAGAAGGAAGCTTTTTGAACAATTGTTGACGGGGCTGAGCATAGAAGAACCACCATATCATTTTCAAGGATGTTTCCTCAATACAAAAATAGTCCGAAATAAGAAAACTCGGAGCTCAACCCAAAGAAGGTGACAAAGAACAATAAAACAAGCTAAGATCCTAAAAGAGTTGGGGGCAAACTGTGTGGGGATGACATCGTACAAGTCGAGAATATTGGCAAAGAAGGGATGCAGGGTAAATCGGAGTTCCGATCGAAGAAACTCCTTATAGATGGCAATATAGCCATCAGGAGGATGAACAATACAGCCTTCGTCAGATGCCATCACCCAATACCGACTAGGGATAAGATAATATTCTCTTAGTCAGTTGATAGCTGCCTCCGACAACTCGGACCTCTCAATGAGAGGCTTGGAGGGGTTTTCGGTAGCAAGCCATTCATCTGACTCCTCAGAGTCTGAATGACCCTGTCGAGAAGTCACCTTTTCAGGCTCATCCCAAGGAACTTCCTAGATATCCCTCTAGATGGTTGGAGTCCGAGAACTGTGGTCTCCGATCGGATTCTCATCTCCGAACTCTCTACCAATGGAGGCCATAAGGAGAAGGGACTTAAACGAAAAATCAAAAAGAGGAGAAAAAGATCAAGAAGAAAACCTTTAGAAGAGAAGATCGATGATGATGACGACAATGATAGAAGACTGGCATTGGAGGAGACAACTGATGCGTAGTCGTTGATAGCACCAAAAATAACTCAACTCACTACGTAGGTAGGATGAGTCGAGATCGTATCCTCAGGGACCTTGGGCTAAGTTGAGATTGCAAAATAAAAGAAAGAAGTGTTGTTTTCGATTTAGAAAATAAATTATCTTCAAATTGATGTAATTAAGAAATAAAGAACTCAGGAGTTTTGAATTAATTTTGCACTAGCAGAGTTGTATCTCTTTTTTAATTAAATAGATGCGATGAATCTTAGAAAAAATACTTATCTTTTCTCGGCACGCCCCGTACCCATAGATCACGACGTGTCTCCGAAAAGTACTAGGTAAACAACTCTTCTTTTCTCGACACGCCTCGTATCCGTAGATCACGACACGTCTCCGGAAAGTAAAAGTTGTTCCTAATATTAATCTAACAAGAAAGCATAAATAAAAGTATATGAAGAAGAGTAAATAAAGAACTCATGATGATTTAAATAAAAAGTATAATCTTTATTACATATAAAGAAATACATGAAAGTTTAGAACAATAAACCATCTCTGTATCGTTACAAAATTTTTTCTCCACTCCCGAGACTGCTAGCCTAGCTGCTCATAAAGTAGTCCCTTTCTATCCCTCTATGCAAGGCTCTAGAAGAATTTTTGGACTCCCCCTCCAATGGGAGTACAAAAATCTTTTTATAGGTGTTAGGAGGGAGGAGTTTTACATGATTTTTCGATGTGGGACTAAAAAAAATACAAATCTTTCCTCTCAAAATATTTCTAAATATTAATTTTTTTTCTTTAATAAGCATCTATTCGACCGCCATCAAAAACTTCCTGCGAACCAGTCTGCCGCGCGCCCGCTCGCCGCATGCCCACACCCGCGCGATGCCGCACCCGTGCCCGCACTCGCACCCACGCCGCGTCCGCGCTGCGTTCGCCCCGCGTCCACGCGCTCACGTGCGCGCACTCGCGCGCCCACTCGCGCGCCCAGGAGTATTCCATGTGAAACAACTTTTTTGTATTCCAAAAAAAAATTTTTGTTTCTTCACAATGATATCTATATCCTTTTAGATTCCTTGCATAGTATCTTCATTTTCTATAATACCATTGTTGGGTATAAAATACCCACAGCCGAAGTTCTCAGCAGAATCAACTCCGAGAGGACTCCGGACGGACTCCTACGGGAGCCGGGCTCCGCCCGCGACTTCAACCTCAAGGGGGACTCCGCCCGGACTCCTACGGGAGCCGGGCTCCGCCCACGACTTCAACCTCAAGGGGGACTCCGCCCGGACTCCTACGGGAGCCGGGCTCCACCCACGACTCCAACCTCAAAGGGACTCCGCCCGGACTCCTACGGGAGCCGGGCTCCGTCGCCAACTTCAACTGCTGGTAAGATCCGTCCGCACTCCTACGGGAGCCGGACTTCACACCTGGCTTTAATTGCAGGGGACTCCGCCCGGACTCCTACGGGAGCCGGGCTCCGCCCGCGACTTCAACTCCGAGAGGACTCCGTCCGGACTCCCACGGGAGCCGGGCTCCGCCCGCGACTTCAACCTCAAGGGGGACTCCGCCCGGACTCCTACGGGAGCCGGGCTCCGCCCACGACTCCAACCTCAAGGGGGACTCCGCCCGGACTCCTACGGGAGCCGGGCTCCGCCCACGACTTCAACCTCAAGGGGGACTCCGCCCGGACTCCTACTTTAGCCGGGCTCCGCCCACGACTCCAACCTCAAGGTGGACTCCGCCCGGACTCCTACAGGAGCCGGGCTCCGCCCACGACTCCAACCTCAAGGGGGACTCCGCCCGGACTCGTAGGAGTCCGGGCTCCGCCCACGACTCCAACCTCAAGGGGGACTCCGTCCAGACTCCTATAGGAGCCGGGCTCCGTCGCCAACTTCAACTGCCGGTAAGATCCGTCCACACTCTTACGGGAGCCGGACTTCACACCTGGCTTTAATTGCAGGGGACTCCGCCTGGACTCCTACGGGAGCCGGGCTCCGCCCGCGACTTCAACTCCGAGAGGACTCCGCCCGGACTCCCACGGGAGCCGGGCTCCGCCTGCGACTCCAACCTCAAGGGGGACTCCGCCCCGACTCCTACGGGAGTCGGGCTCCGTCGCCAACTTCAACTGTCGGTAAGATCCGTCCGGACTCCTACGGGAGTCGGGCTTCACACCTGGCTTTAATTGCAGGAGGACTCCGTCCGGACTCCTGCGGGAGCCGAACTCCGTCATCAGCTTCGACCGCTGCCGAACTTCAGCCGGCGGATCTACACTCCCGGGCACGACACAGCAGCCACCACGATCTTGCTCCACTTCTTGCAATGGATTTTGCGCAGCTCCATCACTCCCTGACAGGCCGCAGTAATGGTCACAGCACTGCTCCACTTCCTGCGACGAATACCGCACGATTCTCCCATCCACTGGCAAGTCGCGACAACGGACGCCGCTCCACTCCCCACGGCAGACTCCACGTGGCATGCCCTGGTGATAGCCATGGGTCCACTCCACTACTCTTCGCAACAAACTCTGCTTGACCCTGAGCAGCCCACTGCCAGATGGTTACAGATATCGCTATCAGACTACTGCCCCCTCCGTCTATAAAAGGGGTCCCAGATACGTTATTCGATAAGCTCTAGTTTTTTACCTAAAAACTCTGCTAAATTATCCGTTTGAGCACTCCATTCTTGTTGAGGCAGAGAACTTACTTGAGCGTCGGAGGGTCTTGCCGGAGCAACCCCACCTCCGGTTTAGACTTCCTTTGCAGGTCCCGGCGGCGATCGCGACTCCCTCGACTCCAGCTTCTCCGACGCAAGCAGATTTTTGCACCAACAGGATTGGCGCTAGAGGAAGGGGGCGCGAACCTCCGCAGTACCCTTGTTCTTAAAGGAGCGCTCAACGGAGCCGCCTTCGATCGTCTCCTCCGACATCCATTCCTTGTTTCCCCCGCGGGATCCTTACTTGATGCCTCCCCGCAAGGCGTCCACGCGACGGTCCACGGCCTCCGTGGCCAGATCTCAGGCTCCGACCTCTCCTCCTGTTTCTCAACCTCCTCCTCCTCCTCCGGCGGCAGCGGTCGGGGTGGAGCAGTTTGACCTACTGGTGTAGCAGGTCAGAGGCCTCATAGAAGCTGTGCAGGCTATGCAGCAGCAGCAGCCGCAGGCATCAGTACGCCCGGAAAGGGCATCCCCGGAACACCAGAATTCGACAGCGGGGTGGGCCACCTGGGCCAGCCGCCCCGTCCTTCCTGGGAAAACAAACCCGAGGGTGGAGAGCCCTTAATCGGACCACGACTCCACCCCTGGAAGATCCCTGCCCCCATTCTGTCAGAGGACCCTCGAGACTCGAAGTCGGAAGGATTTTCTGGACCGGAGGCTCCAGGAGATGAACCGGCGGATCGAAGAACTCCGCCATGCTCCCTCCGCTTATGGTGAGGATATCTGTACTGACCCTCCCTTCTCTCAAATGATCATGCAAGAACCGATCCCGCCAAACTTCAAGCTCCCCCAGTTCGAAAGCTACGACGGGACTTCGGACCCGATTGATCATTTGGAGGCCTTCCGGACGATGATGCTGCTTCACGGCGCTCCTGACGTCATTCTATGCCAGGCCTTTCTGTCCACCTTGAAGGGAGCGGCGAGGAACTGGTACTCGACTTTGAAATCGGGTACCATCTTTTCCTTCGATCAAATGAGCCACCAATTTGTAGCCCATTTTGTCAGCAGCTGGCGCCCCCAGAAAGGTTCGGAGTCCCTCCTCAATATCAAGCAGAGGGAAGGGGAGTCCATTCGGACCTACATCAACCGCTTCAACGTCGCAGCGTTGGAGGTCCGGAACTTGGACCAATCAGTCGCAATGGCCGCCCTGAAGGGTGGCCTTCAGAAGAATGACCTTTTGTTCTCCCTGGAGAAGAAGTACCCCAGGGATTTTGCTGATTTGCTGGCTCAGGCCGAAGGATACGCCCGAGTGGAAGAAGCCTTCAAAATGAAGGATGAAGAGACAGCGAGGGAGCGGCAGGCGGGAGACTCGAGTGAGCCCGCGATCGAAAAAAGGCCAAGAGAAGCCCGACCGCATTCTCGATCCCCTCCTGGGCACAAGCGTGCCCGTACTCCACCCCGGATGCACAGACAGAGAAGTCCGGATCGCGGGGCTCGGCGGGGTTCTCCACCGGGGAGATTCCGCAACTACGCCCCCCTCAACGCCTTGAAGGCCCAGGTACTGATGGAGGTCAGGGAGCAGCTCCCTAGGCCGGAGAGGATGCGCACACACCCCGAAAAGTGCAACCCCAACAAGTTCTGTCTCTACCACCGCGACCACGGCCACGACACGGAGGAATGCATCCAGCTCCGGGACGAGATCGAGGAGCTCATTCGGCGAGGTCGACTCGACAGGTTCATCCGACGCAGGCCTGAGGGTAGAGGAGATCGGCCAAGGGCCCTTCCACAGCCCGAACCACCGAGAAGGGAGGAGCAACCCGGGGACCGACCTCCCATCGGGACCATCGACTCCATCACCGAAGGGCCTCAAGGAGGAGCAGACCTCCCGCAACCGTAGAACTCGGAAAATCTGTAAATGTATCACTTACTATTTCACCTTGAATCTAAATTTCTTTTTGCTTGACGTACTCTTCCCATTTGGCATGGATTTGTCACGACTGGATATGACCCCACCAAACGCTTGAAACAAAGGTATGTTAGGATGGGGGGAGTACCCCATCCTAACATACCTGAAATGAAAGTTCGATTATCTCGAGATCGGATTTGGGGGAGAGGCCTTACAGCGCCCTAATGTGCCCCCACAGCCATGTCAAGAACAGGAGGAGGACCTCATCCTGACATGAGCAAAGTCAAAGGCCCGGTTCTTTTAGACCGGATGGGGGGAGAGGCCTTACAGCGCCCTAATGTGCCCCCACAGCCATGTCAGGAACAGGAGGAGGACCTCGTCCTGACATGAGCAAAGTCAAAGGCCCGATTCTTTTAGACCGGATGGGGGGAGAGGCCTTACAGTGCCCTAATGTGCCCCCACAGCCATGTCAGGAACAGGAGGAGGACCTCATCCTGACATGAGCAAAGTCAAAGGCCCAGTTCTTTTAGACCGGATGGGGGGAGAGGCCTTACAGCGCCCTAATGTGCCCCCACAGCCATGTCAGGAACAAGAGGAGGACCTCGTCCTGACATGAGCAAAGTCAAAGGCCCGGTTCTTTTAGACCGGATGGGGGGAGAGGCCTTACAGCGCCCTAATGTGCCCCCACGGCCATGTCAGGAACAGGAGGAGGACCTCGTCCTGACATGAGCAAAGTCAAAGGTCCGGTTCTTTTAGACCGGATGGGGGGAGAGGCCTTACAGCGCCCTAATGTGCCCCCACGGCCATGTCAGGAACAGGAGGAGGACCTCGTCCTGACATGAGCAAAGTCAAAGGCCCGATTCTTTTAGACCGGATGGGGGGAGAGGCCTTACAGCGTCCTAATGTGCCTCCACGGCCATGTCAGGAACAGGAGGAGGACCTCGTCCTGACATGAGCAAAGTCAAAGGCCCGGTTCTTTTAGACCGGATGGGGGGAGAGGCCTTGCAGCGCCCTAACGCGCCCCCACGGTCATGTCGGGAACGGGAGAAGAACCTCGTCCGGACTTGAGCAAGGTTGAAGGCCCGGACTCCTACGGGAGCCGGGCTCCACCCACGACCTCTGCAGCAAGAGAGACTTCGCCCGAACTCCTACGGGAGCCGGGCTCCACCCACGACCTCTGCAGCAAGAGAGACTTCGCCCGGACTCCTACGGGAGCCGGGCTCCACCCACGACTTCTGCAGCAAGAGAGACTTCGCCCGGACTCCTACGGGAGCCGGGCTCCACCCACGACCTCTGCAGCAAGAGAGGCTTCGCCCGGACTCCTACGGGAGCCGGACTCCACCCCACGACTTCTGCAGCAAGGAAGACTCCGCCCACCCTGGCAATGGCCCTTACGTGCCCTCGCGGGAACGGGAGGAGAACCTCGTCCCGATGGTGATGAAACCCGGCCGCCCAACAAGATCGGATGAAGGGAAAAAGCCCCTTAGCGGCACCTCCACGCTCCTGCGCAACCCCGCAAAGGGCGAGGGGAGGGCCCTCACTCGGAGAAGAGGAGGAAAGTTAAAAAAGAAGGGTGATGAACTACGACGGGAACAGAACCGCACCAAAGACCTAAAAGACTTCGTCCCAACGAGGACGGGGAGTTCCTACCAAACACCCCGGCCTCTAAAAAGACTCCCGGCACAGGTTAGGAGGACAGCGACATCCCTGAAGTAATGCGGGGTTCGGACCGTCAAGCTCGAGCTTGCGGCCATGTACGATGAGGAAGGCAAGCTAACGCATCGACGACTGGGCGCCTCCCAACGACGTCTACATCAGACAAGTCGAACGACAAGAAAAATTCGACGGATGATAATCTAATGCAATGCGCGGACGAGGTAATACAAAATACCCTTTTCATTCCATTTTCGAAATACACGCTACAAAGCCCGAAAGGCCAAGGAAAGAAAAGCAAAACAACAAAAAGGAAAGTAAATACATGAAAAGACAGAAGGACGAAAAGAGCTCTAAGGAGGCTCTGCTCCCTCCGACCTAGAGTTGCCTGCTCCACCCCTCATCCAGGACTGCCTTAGATTCTCAATTTCTTCTTCTAGCTCTTCCCTTTTCTGCAGTGCATCCTGGAGCACCCGACGAAGTCGCTGGCTCTCGACCTCCACCTCTCGACGCTTCTTCCTCAAGACCTCGGATTCCGCCTCCGCGTCCGCGACGGCCCGCTGCTTATATGCCAGTTGAATCTTCAGTTGTTGCAGCTCGGCTGTTTTTTTCCCAAAGGCGACAAAAATCCCTTCAACGGTTCCTCTTAGAGACTGGAGCTCCTCAGAATCCCGGGCGGAAGTAAGCTGAGCCCTGCTGGCCAGCTGCCTCTGGAGACGGGCGACTTCATCGGTCGTCGCCCTGAGTCTCCCTTTGTATTCCTCCACTTGCCTGCGTCAGCTGGTCCGATGCACGTCGTGGCTCACCTCGGCGTCCTGAAGCTGCTGCTGAAGGTCGGAGACCTTCTTCGACCACTCCTGGTCACCGTCGACCCGAGCCAAGAGTCGGGATGAACTTCTTTCCAGCTGGCCGATCTTCCCCTTCGCAGCTGACAGTTCCACCTTGAGGGCGCTAATCCTGGCGGTCTGAGCCCAAATTCGATCGTTGGCGCTCTTCTTGCATTCCTCAAGCTCCTTCGCAAAATTCGCCTTCCTCCGGCTATACTCCATGATCCCCTTCACGTGGAGATTCCGAAAGTGGGTGGCCTCCGCGGTGGCTTCAGAATGACCTTCCCTCAATCTGCGAAGCTCGCCCTCCATCTTCTTTGACTTCTTTGTCAAGTGAAGGACTTCCTTCTTCAGCCGCTGGATCGTCGACTTCAGCGGGATCCCCAGGGGCAGGGGAAGTGCTTCTGCAGGACACTGCCATCGGATGGCAAAAGCATCAAAGCACGACTCATCGCAGGAAAAAAAATAGAGAGAAGAAGGGGAGGGAGGAGAAGCCATCCGCGATAAGAAATTCAGCTTTATTGCTTGGATGATCCTTGAAGACAAAAAAAAAAAATTGCGATGAAATAAAAATACAAGGTCGGAGGTCTCAGACCTCAGGGGCGGGGGTCGGAGAACTCGGCGTCCCCGGCAAGGGGGCTGCAATAGCAGTAGCGGCTGGCGAGGGACCGGCCTCGTCTTCGGACTCCTCGCCTAGGAAACTGAGGTCGAGCTCCAGAAATTTTCTGGCCACCTTCTCTTGGCAGAGTTCAAACCCCTTGATGAACGCCTCCTGGCCGAATCGGACATTCAGATCCCTCATCTCCGCGGAAGTCTTGAATTCCTCTACCGCAAGGACTCTGGCCTCCGAGATCAGGACCGAAATCTGCTCAGCCAAGTTGACGACCTCGGCCTCCGCCCTCCTCGCCGACTCCTCCAAGGTCTGCCTCTCCTCCTCCCGGGCTTGTTTCTCTCTTTCTAGGGCCTCTTGGAGGGTGACTACTTCGGCCGTCTTTGCTTGGAGGCGAGCAACCTCGGTCCGGCAGCGCTCCTCCACCTGGAGGATGTCTCTCCTCGCACGGTTCACCGCCTCGATATTGACGAGGAGCTGGTGCCCAATCTGCAAGGGCGGCTAGGGGATCAGAACAAATGCCGAATAGCCAGGTAAATAAAGATTTGCTTACCTCAAGGAAGGACCCCAAAGAGTCCCAGGCCCGCTGCTCAAGATCGGCGAGGTCGATCCTCTCGACGACGTCGGGCAGAATGCAGCCGTCGATCAACCGCCTGATCAAGTCCCTGTCATTGAAGAAATTCTCTGGCCCCTCTTCGGAGCAGAGGGACTCGTCAGTGGCAGTTCGACGGCTACTCACCCTGTGGGCCACCGATTTCCTTCTCTTCCCCCTCTCGGCCATGGGTGCCTCCGTGGAGCGGACCCCCGAAACGGGGGCCCCGGTCGGCGGACTCCTCGAGGAGGCCCGGGGAGCCGTTGCCTCGGCATCTGAGGGAATGTCGATCGCGGGAGCCGCCTGGGCGGGTGCGGCCAAGATCGACTCCTCCACCCTGGCCCTCTTCGCCGATCCGGAGGTCGCGACACCCTTTCTTTTGTGGGCCCTGAGGCCCCTGGCAAGCATCCACGCTGCTTCGGCGTCCATTCCTTAAAAGAAAAAAAAAAGAGAGAAGAAGAGAGAAGAAAAAGTAAACCAATCAATCGGGAGTCGGAAATCAAAAAAAAAAAAAAAAAGGGAGAGAAGAAGAAAGAGGAGAAAAGGAGAGAGAAGGAAGAAGAGTAAAAAAAGAGAAAGAAAAAATAAGAAGGACAGAAGAAAAGAAGATAAGGGAAGAGATAAAGTACTCGTAGGATCCTGGGGGCTCAGGTCAATGTTGAACAAAAATTGCTCCCTCAAGAGATTGGGAAGGGAAGGAGCAGAGTAGGCAAGAAGCTTCCGGGCAGCCTGAAGGTCATCCTCCCCCAGGCTGGGGGCCCGACGGACAGAATCCCTCAGAGAGCCCCAAGGGGGCAAGCCCAACCTCAAGGTCGAGCAGTAGACGAAGAGGTATTTCCCCTTTCAATTGTGGATTAAAGAAGGGGCACCTTTCAGCAACCCCTTCTTGCCGAACTGGGGGGAGAAGTACCACCAGTCCTTCGTCGAAGGATGGCGCTTGAAAGTGTAGAAGTACCTAAATAGGGAGAGAGACGGTTGGACCTCGACTACGTGGCAAAGGGAGAGAAATCCTATCAAAAACCTAAAAGAATTCAGGGCCACAGAGGCCAAGGAGATGTCTAAGAAGCGAAAGAGGGCGACAACGAAGGAAGGAAGTGGAAGCCAGAGTCCGGCACGGAACGCCTCCTGGTACAGACAAAACCGATCGGATGGAGGAGTGCTAGCCCGATCAGAAGGGCTAGGCAGCTCCAGGTCGTACTCCGGGAGAACTCCATACTGAACTCTTATCAGAAGGAGTTCCTCCGGAGTCAGAGAACATGGAATGGCGCCCGGTGCAAAAATCGGGCGGTGCCCAGCCCCAGACGCGGGTTCGTCTACAGAGCAAGGGACCTGGGGGTTTGAGGCGGAAGAACTCCCAGAACTGCAGGGAGCGGAAGAGCCGGACGATATTTTGAGTAGCTTCGAATGAGGGCTCCAAAGATCCCGAAGAAGACGGACAGGATGAAGGGCGAGGGGTCACAGGAAACTAACTCGAAGGAATACAAAAATAATGGCAAAGAAGAAGTCCCTAAGCGGTGGGAAGGAGGTTGAAGGTGCTGGAACTAACCTAGATCGCTCTGAGGGACCGGAGGAACGAAGACAGGGACGATTTGGAGGGCGCCTACGGCTCGAGAAGATACCAACTGAAACAGGGCTCTCGAAGGGAAGGCAGACACCGATAAAACTCTGGAATGGAATAGGGCCCCTAAAGGTGGAAGGACGGGTTTAAATAGACCCTGGGATCTGACGCCATGATGATCGCGAATCCCCCCAGGCCAGCCCGCACCCGACACGTGTCCCACTCCCCCCGACGGGTGGCTAAAAGCGGCTGACGAATCAGCAGAGCCATTATGGCACCGTACCTGGGCCAGTGTACCGACGAAAATTTTGAAAGGTCTCCTCGTATCGCCCCAATTCAAAAAGACTCTAGCACGCGCACATTTAATGCCAAAATATATGGGGGCGACCGTGCGCAGAATTCGAGGGGACAACTTCGACTATGCCAATCTCTCTGTACTTCCTTCATTCGAAATTCAAACTCAAAAGTAGGGGGGACTGGTGTTGGGTATAAAATATCCACAGCCGAAGTTCTCAGCAGAATCAACTCCGAGAGGACTCCACCCGGACTCCTACGGGAGCCGGACTCCGCCCGCGACTTCAACCTCAAGGGGGACTCCGCCCGGACTCCTACGGGAGCCGGGCTCCGCCCACGACTTCAACCTCAAGGGGGACTCCGCCCGGACTCCTACGGGAGCCGGGCTCCGGCCCACGACTCCAACCTCAAGGGGGACTCCGCACGGACTCCTACGGGAGCCGGGCTCCGTCGCCAACTTCAACTGCCGGTAAGATCCGTCCGCACTCCTACGGGAGCCGGACTTCACACCTGGCTTTAATTGCAGGGGACTCCGCCCGGACTCCTACGGGAGCCGGGCTCCGCCCGCGACTTCAACTCCGAGAGGACTCCGTCCGGACTCCCACGGGAGCCGGGCTCCGCCCGCGACTTCAACCTCAAGGGGGACTCCGCCCGGACTCCTACAGGAGCCGGGCTCCGCCCACGACTTCAACCTCAAGAGGGACTCCGCCCGGACTCCTACGGGAGCCGGGCTCCGCCCACGACTCCAACCTCAAGGGGGACTCCGCCCGGACTCCTACGGGAGCCGGGCTCCGTCGCCAACTTCAACTGCCGGTAAGATCCGTCCGCACTCCTACAGGAGCCGGACTTCACACCTGGCTTTAATTGCAGGGGACTCCGCCCGGACTCCTACGGAAGCCGGGCTCCGCCCGCGACTTCAACTCCGAGGGGACTCCGCCCGGACTCCCACGGGAGCCGGGCTCCGCCCGCGACTCCAACCTCAAGGGGGACTCCGCCCCGACTCCTACGGGAGCCGGGCTCCGTCGCCAACTTCAACTGCCGGTAAGATCCGTCCGGACTCCTACGGGAGCCGGGCTTCACACCTGGCTTTAATTGCAGGAGGACTCCGCCCGGACTCCTGCGGAAGCCGGACTCCGTCATCAGCTCCGACCGCTGCCGAACTTCAGCCGGTGGATCTGCACTCTCGGGCGCGACATAGCAGCCACCACGATCCTGCTCCACTTCTTGCGACGGATTCTGCGCAGCTCCATCACTCCCTGACAGGCCACAGTAACGGTCACAGCACTGCTCCACTTCCTGCGACGGATACCGCGCGATTCTCCCCGCGGCAGACTCCACGTGGCACGCCCCGGTGATAGCCACGGGTCCACTCCACTACTCTTCGCAACAAACTCCGCCTGACCCTGAGCAGCCCACTGCCAGACGGTTATAGATATCGCTATCAGACTACTGCCCCCTCCGCCTATAAAAGGGGTCCCAGATACGTTATTCGATAAGCTCTAGTTTTTTACCTAAAAACTCTGCTAAATTCTCCGTTTAAGCACTCCATTCTTGTTGAGGCAGAGAACTGACTTGAGCGTCGGAGGGTCTTGCCGGAGCAACCCCACCTCCGATTCAGACTTCCTTTGCAGGTCCCGACGACGACCGCGACTCCCTCGACTCCAGCTTCTCCGACGCAAGCGGATTTTTGCACCAACAACCATATACATCCTTCTTTTATTTTAATTTTATTTTAAGTCTAAATTTCTTCAAACTTGAGTCTTTTTGATCTATGAATCGGACTCTTTGTATCGGCGATCATCTTTCCTGTAAAACATAAAAAGAAGCATCAAATTTTTAATAAATAAAATAAATTAAATATAATTTTTTACTTTAAATGACTTAAATTAAGTGTTTATCACACCCTCCAACTTGAATTTTGCTCGTCCTCGAGTAAAATAGATATATCAGCATTGTGTACCGACTCGATCTTGAATCAAAAATTAGGTTTAGGCATCCCAAAAGGTAGATGATATCTGGTCAGACCATTAAAGAGATATTTCATTGGATTATCAATTTGACCCAATTAGTGACTGAGTATTAACTAAAGAAATTTTAAGAGCTTTTCTTTCACCAACTCTCCACTTTACTCTTTAAATCTTCTAACTTAATGGGAAAGAGGTTTATTATCTTCTTGCAATTTAGTCCCCTTACTTTTTTTTTTTTTTTAACATTGCCTACCTTTTTACGCGAACCACAATGCTCACTTAGGCGAAAGGGCCCGGTTACTCAGTAGGAAATCAATGTTGTTTTTTTTTTTTAAATAAAATTTTAAGGAGAATTTTTTTTTGCATACCTCGACCTTTCCACCCAATTTCTCATGAAGCAGATTCTTTATTGAGATCAGTAAGAAGAGGGTTGTAGAATCACTCCTAAAATTTGATCTAGTCTAAATCCTACCATTCATTGGATTTTCTTAATAATTTATTCCTCAGTATCTCTAAAATTATCTTGACCATTAATCATTCATTGTTTAGGATGCCTAATTGACTCTTAATCAAAATAAAATTTGGATACACAAAACTAATTATTTCTGACCATACTCGAGGATTTGATTAATTTCTTTCCCCTCCAACTTAATCTACATTGTCCTCAATGGAGTAGGAAAGCAAAGAAAATAAAAGGAGAGAGTGCACATGGGATAATTTTGCTTCGAAAATTGAAGATAGCTTCATTAATTAATAGGCTCTTGTTCTAAATTCCTGCAGCTGCGGTAAAGTAAAAAATATGAAATCATTGGGTTGCCTCCCAACAAGCGTTAAGTTTTACGTCTTCAGCCAGACTGAATTGAATATTATGGCGGTATTGGATCCACTAAATCAACAGATTCAATTAATTCTCCATCACTAATTTCATCTATGTAAGGTTTCAATCGCTGACCGTTCACTTTAAAAGTATTTTCCTGTTTAGGATTTTTGAGTTCTATAGCTCCATGAGGAAATACTTGAGTTACAATGAAAGGTCCGTCCCAACATGAGCAAAATTTTTCAGGAACCAGACGCAACCTAGAATTGAAGAGCCAAACTTTTTGATTGGGCTCGAACATTTTTCGTGCAATAAATTTATCATGGTATGCTTTAGTTCGAGCCTTATAAATTTTGACACTCTCATACGCTTCATTGCGTAGCTCTTCAAGTTCATTTAATTGGAGTCTCCTATTGAAACCTGTATTTTTCATATCAAAGTTTAATTATCGTATGGCCCAAAATGCACGATGTTTCAATTCCATCGGCAGATGACAAGCTTTTTCGAATACAAGTCGATAAGGAGACATTCCTATGGGTGTTTTAAAAGCAGTACGGTAAGCCCATAATGCATCGTCTAAGTGTAGAGACCAATCCTTTCTATCGGGCCTAACCGTCTTTTCTAGGATATGTTTAATCTCCCTATTTGACACCTCTACCTGACCATTAGTTTGGGGGTGATATGGTGTGGCCACTTTGTGTGAAATATTATATTTTTTTATAAGTGCTTCAAAATATTTATTCGTAAAATGAGTCCCCCCATCACTAATGATCACCCTTGGGAAGCCAAATCGACTAATGATGTTTCGTTGGATAAAACTAATTACAATTTTATTATCATTAGTCCGTGTAGCTATTGCCTCCACCCATTTTGATACGTAATCAACTGCCACCAGAATATGTTCGAATCCAAATGAGGCTGGAAAAGGTCCCATAAAATCAATCCCCCAAACATCGAAGATTTCTACTACTAAAATGGGGGTCAGCGGCATCATATCCTTCTTGGATAAATTTTCTGTTTGCTGACATTGCAGACAACTTCGGCCAAATTCATGTGCATCCTTGAAAAGTGTTGGCCAATAAAACCCACTCTGCAGCACTTTTGCTGCAGTTTTTCTTCCACTAAAATATCCCCCACATGTCGAAGAATGGCAAAAAGTGAGAATGCTTTGGAATTCACTCTCAGGGACACAACGGCGAATAACTTGGTCAGGACAGTATTTGAATAGTTCAGGTTCTTCCCAGAAATAATATTTAATTTGCAAAAAAAATCGATCCTTTTCTTATTTTGTCCAGTGAGAAGGTACTTGTCCTGTTGACAAGTAATTAACAATATGGGCAAACCATGGAGGACGGCTAGAGGAGATTGCGAAAAGTTGTTCGTCAAAAAATTTTTCTTTGACCTCATCTATGCCTATCGTGTGTTCAACTAAGATCCTGGAGATGTGATCAGCTATCACATTCTCAGAATCCTTCTTATCTCGGATTTTCAGATCAAATTCTTGTAAAAGAAGGATCCATCTGATCAAATGCGGTTTAGTATCTTTCTTTGAGAGGAGATGTTTCAGAGTCGCATGATCAGAGTAAACTAGAACCTTAGACCCTAACAGATATGAGCGAAATTTTTCAAGGGCGAACACTACTGCTAGTAGCTCTTTTTCTGTTGTGGTGTAGTTTAATTGGGCATCGAAAAGAGTCTTGCTAGCATAATAGATCACATGTGGCTCCTTATTGATTTTTTGACCTAAGACGGCACCTATTGCAAAGTCAGAGGCATCACACATAATCTCAAATGGAATGGACCAGTCAGGGGGTTTTATTATGGGTGCTGTTGTCAGAGTTGTTCGTAATGTGTTGAACGCTTTCAAATAGTCTTCGTCAAAGATAAATAGTGTATCCTTGGCCAACAGATTGCACAAGGGTCTTGAAATCTTGCTAAAGTCTTTGATGAAGCGTCTATAAAATCCGACATGACCTAAGAAGGATCGTATTTGTCGGACCGAAGTAGGGGATGGTAGTTTTGAAATGACCTCAACTTTGGCTTTATCTACCTCGATCCCTCTTTCAGAAATAATATGTCCTAATACAATTCCTTTTCGCACCATGAAATGGCTCTTTTCCCAACTTAGGATAAGATTTATCTCCATACACCGTTTAAAAATTTTGAAAAGATTATGGAGACAATCCTCAAAGGTGGTTCCAAACACAAAAAAATCATCCATAAAAATTTCAAGACATTTGTCCACCATATCCGAAAAAATGGCCAGTATGCATTGTTGAAATGTAGCGGGTGCATTGCAAAGCCCGAACGGCATACGCCGAAAAGCGAAGGTGCCATAGGGGCAGGTAAAGGTAGTCTTATCTTGATCATCCGAAAATACAGGTACTTGATTGTACCCTGAATAACCATAAAAAAAATAGTAGAAACTTTGTCCTGCTAACCGTTCTAGGATTTGGTCGATGAAGGGCAATGGAAAATGGTCCTTCCTAGTAACGGCATTCAGTTTTCTATAATCTATGCATACTCGCCATCCAGATGATATGCGAGTGGAAAGCAGTTCACCTTCTTCGTTCTCAACCACAGTAATACTAGATTTCTTAGGTACTACTTGAGTGGGACTGACCCATTTACTATCGGATATGGGATAGATGATTCCAGCATCTAACCATTTTACCACCTCTTTCTTTACTACTTCACATATGTTTGGGTTCAATCTCCTCTGCATATCTCGAAGGGGTTTGGCATGTTCCTCAAAATGAATATGGTGCATGCAAATGGAGGGGTCAATTCTTTTTAAATCAGTAATGGACCAATCGATAGCCTCTTTGTGTTCCTTCAGAATACCAACCAATTGTGCTTCCTGATTAGGGGTCAAGTCTGATGCAATGATTACTGGGAGGGTGTCATTGAGTCCTAGAAATACATACTTGAGCGTAGCAGGAAGGGGTTTCAATTCTAACGTAGGTGGTGATTCTAAAGATGGGACTATTGGTGTACTGGCTAATGTGGGCAATGGCTCATACTTGATTGTCCATGGAGGAGTGATTTTATCGTGTGGTGTATCCAACAAGATGTTAACTTCTTTCATATATTCCTTAAAGTCACATACTCCAAAGTGAGCCAAGCAAGTATCTAAGGGGTCTGGTGCTAGAATTATGGGTGTTGCATCTTCTATAATATCTTCTAGTGTATCTACTTTGAAGCAACTATCCATTGATGGTCCTTGGGAAGCACCAAATACATTCAGTCTTAGTTTCTTATTCCCAAACGATACGTCCATGACTCCTGTCCTACAATTAATGCATGCATTTGCCATAGCTAGGAAGGGTCGTCCTAAGATAATGGAAATTTGTCTGGGGTTGCCACTTAATTCCATATCGAGAATCAGAAAATTAACTAGAAAGTAAAACTCATCTACCTTGACCAAGACATCCTCAAGCATTCCACGTGGTTCCTTAATTGATCTGTCGGCTAACTGCAGTGTGACTGATGTGGGTTTCAGTTCTTCGAATCCAAAAAGTTCATACACCGAACTAGGTAAAAGATTCACACTTGCCCCTAAATCCAGAAGAGCTTTTTCAATGTGATAATCTCCTATAACACAGAAAATGATGGGGGCTTCTGGGTCCTTAAGCTTTGGAAGAGTGGCATGCTGGAAGACAGAACTAGCCTGTTCAGTGAGACGTACTTTCTTTGGGATTTGTGATCTAGATTTACGTTTTTGGGTGCACAAATCCTCCAAAAATTTGGCATAAGCAGGGACCTGTTTGATTGCGTCTAGAAGGGAAAGATTAATTTGGACTTGCTTAAACAATTCCAACATCTCATCGAGTTTTCCTCCCTTCTTATCTGCAGGAATAGGGGCTTTCAGGGCATCCGAAAATGGGGCTTTAGGCAAGTAAGATGATTCTGGTGCAGTTGGTTCCTTCTCTATTTTTAGGTCCTCCTTGTTCTTGGGTGATTTGGATTCGGTTAGAGGTTTAGGGTCGGTCTCATTGGTTTTACTAGTGTGTTCAATGACCTTCCCACTTCTCAGAGTCATGATTGATTTGGCATGTTCAGAAAAAGCTTCTGGGGTATTAGAACTCTCAATCACAAATTGCCCTCTTGAGTTGCTCTCGGGTTGGCTAGATAATTTTTCTCCTTCCCTCCTACTGAATGCAGTCGCTAGTTGACCTATTTGGATCTCTAGCTTAGCAATGGATTGTGTGTGGGAGTTAAGGGTCTGAGTGTTGACTTCTAATCGTTCTAGTGCTTTCAAAACTTTTTCCTCAAAAGCTGAACTGTGACCAGTAGTAGACGGTTGAAGAATATTTTGAAATTGATGGTATGGTCCATGCCTATATGTTCGGTCTTGATATTGAGGTCGAGGTGTGGCAGGACCAACCACTGGTTGTGGTCTCCAGGAAAAATTTGGATGGTTTCTCCAGCCGGGGTTATAAATGTTCGAATATGGATCGTTTCCTGGTCTGCGAGCTTGTTGGACTTGAGCTTGCTGAACCTGTTCATGCACAAACTTAAAAAATTGAGGTGCGACTGGGCATTCACTAACAAAATGGTTCGGATTTGCACACAATGCAAAAACTTCTTGGATTGGGTTAGGTGGAATCGGAGATTGTCCAGTATTTAGAAGATGATCTAATTTTTGGAACAGTTCATCTACCTTTTGATGGATATCTATGGCATTTCCTACTTCATATATTCCATCTTTCTTTGGGTCTAACATGGGTTTATCTCTAATAGAGGCAGACATATGATGTAATGAATTTTTACTTAAAATTTCAAACAGTTGCCATGCCTCATCCTCACTTTTCAGCATGAATATCCCACCGCATGATGCATCGACCATTTGTCGATGTCTTTCCGATAGCCCATCATAAAAATATTGGATTAACTGCCACTTGGGTACAGCATGGTGGGGATATTTTCTAATAAGGTCCTTTAATCTCTCCCATGTTTCATGAAATATTTCTCCATCTAATTGGAAAAAACTAGTTATGGCTTTCCTTATTTGATTAGTTTTTCCTATGGAAAAATATTTTTTGAGAAACTCTCCTTGCAGCTGGTCCCAGGTTGATATAATCATGAAATCCAAAGTATGTAGCCAGTATTTGGCTTTGTCTTTAAGTGAGAAAAGAAATAATTTTAACCTAAGAGCATCATCGGAGAAGTTGTGAATTTTGACAGTTGAACATATCTCAAGAAATTCTTCAAGATGTTTATAAGGGTCCTCATTACTAAGTCCATAAAATGAAGGTAACATTTGGATTATACTGGACTTAATTTCATATTGAGTGGCCTCCACAGGGGGCACTTGAATACAAGGAGAGTCGGTATATGTGGAAGGAGTAAAGTACTCCTTCAGTTGCTTGGGTGGATCATTCTCCTGATTTCGGTCTATATTTTTACATCTGTTGGCTCTAAAAGTTCTTTCTATTTTTGGATCAAAAGGTTGGATTTTTGATCGTAACGATCTACAGCCAAGCATACACCTTACAATTATACTGTAGAGTAAACACAGAAATTTTTTTTTTTTATAATATATATATATTTATAATAAAGTGAGAAAAGAATGAAGAAAATCTAAAGAGAAGAACCTAAGAATCTTAAATCTATGAAAAGAAAGAAATTAGTTAATGTTTAGATGTTAATTGCAATCAACTTAAACAAGCATAGACTCTCTATCCTAAGGTTAACTTAGATCTAGATAGCTCCTAACTTCCAAGACCGCCTTTGAGCACTCCAAGCTCAAGACTGACTAACTGACTCGGCCAGATAAGCGTAAGATGTGGGAGGTTTCCTGCTCGTTGCTTTCCTTAGACACCAACTGCGTTGGCCAGGTCAGTCAACGGAACCAATTGAAAATCACTTTTTTTAACCACTTTCCTTAGACACCGAGCAATTAACCAATCCGCACTCGGTTCAACTCTAGAGCTTTCTTATCCTATTGAGCTCGAAATTCTTAGAGGTCAACGTCTAATTAATTTTAGATTAAGGTCTAGGTTATGCAAATGCAAGGGAGTGATTTGTGGGCCAAGGAAGGGTGATCAAATCCCTACCTTATCTGATTAATGGGTTATTGCCCTTAAGATTAATTATGGAGATGAGATGCAAAGAAACAAGGTGTCCAATCAAGTTAGAAATTTTTATATTTGAGGTTACGCTATTTTAGTTAAGTGTTATGAAATGTCAATATTTTTTTTTTAATTCAACCGTGCCAAGATCCCCGACAACAGTGCCAAAATTTGATGCGTAATCGTTGATAGCACCAAAAATAACTCTACTCACTACGTAAGTAGGCTGAGTCGATATCGTATCCTCAGGGACCTTGGGCTAAGTTGAGATTGTAAAATAAAAGAAAGAAGCGTTGTTTTTGATTTAGAAAATAAATTATCTTAAAATTGATGTAATTAAGAAATAAAGAACTCAGGAGTTTTGAATTAATTTTGCACTAGAAGAGTTGTATCTCTTTTTTAATTAAATAGATGCGATTAATCTTAGGAAAAATACCTATCTTTCCTCAGTACGTTCCGTACCCGTAGATCACGGCGCGTCTCCGAAAAGTACTAGGTAAATAATTCTTCTTTTTTCGGCATGCTCCGTATCCGTAGATCACGGTGCGTCTCCGGAAAGTAAAAGTTGTTCCTAATATTAATCTAACAAGAAAGCATAAATAAAAGCATATGAAGGAGTGCAAATAAAGAACTCATGATGATTTAAATAAAAAGTATAATCTTTATTGCATATAAAGAAATACAAGAAAGTTTAGAATAATAAACCATCTCTGTGTCGTTACAAAATTTTTTCTCCACTCCTGAGACTGCTAGCTTAGCTGCTCATGAAGTAGTCCCTTTCTATCCCTCTATGCAAGGCTCTAGAAAAATTTCTGGACTCCCCCTCCAATGGGAGTACAAAAGTCTTTTTATAGGTGTTAGGAGGGAGGAGTTTTACATGATTTTTCGATGTGGGACTAAAGAAAATACAAATCTTTTCTCTCAAAATATTTTTAAATATTAATTTTTTTTCTTTAATAAGCATCTGTTCGACCACCATCAAAAACTTCCTGCGAACCCGTCTGCCGCGCGCCCGCTCGCCGCGTGCCCACACCTGCGCGATGCCGCACCCGTGCCCGCGCTCGCGCCCATGCCGCGTCTGCACCGTGTCTGCCCTACGTCCACGCGCTCACGCGCACGCACTCGCGCGCCCACTCGCACGCCCAGGAGTATTCCACGTGAAACAACTTTTTTGTATTCCAAAAAGAAACTTTTGTTTCTTCACAATGACATCTATATTCTTTTGGATTCTTTGCATAGTATCTTCATTTTCTATAATACCATATACATCCTTCTTTTATTTTAATTTTATTTTAAGTCCAAATTTCTTCAAACTTGAGTCTTTTTGATCTATGAATCGGACTCTTTGTATCGACGATCATCTTTCCTGTAAAATATAAAAAAAAGCATCAAATTTTTAATAAATAAAATAAATTAAATATAATTTTTTACTTTAAATGACTTAAATTAAGTGTTTATCAACGACTCATCGATGATGGAACCTAAGCCCTTTGCTAAGAAAGGGGCAAACAAGACATGAGGCATGGCGAAGGCAATGGAACTGAAAACAAGGACTAAGGGACCCTTATTCATAGATCCCTTTGATGGTCAGGATCGACACCGAGTATCACACCTTATTCGAAGATTACGACTTGTGGCGGCAACCATGGCCGACTATCTTGGTGTCGGTTCGATGCACCACCATTCAAATCTTGTCGAGTCAGCTCAATTCGTATGATCATGGATTGGACCAATGGACGGCCGACATACGGATGGCTTAGGTATGCGTGCTCATTATTATCTTGCCAGTCGATCTCCTGCCATTAGTATGGAGGATCACCTCGAGCTCCATGGTATTTATTGCTGCACGGCTTGTGATGGGATGGCATCATCACACGTCCAACGAAGCGATGATTTAGTACGCAATGCAACTAGACAAATGGCAGTGGGCGAAAGCAACTTGGATCCCGATAACTATGAACTTCTTTTGCCCAATTAAACTACACAATCGGACTCGAGAGTTGGGAGGATAAGTGTTGGGGTAGATCCTCGTCGATTATTCGACTAGCTTCCTACTCATCTCCATGCCAACTAAAGGAGCCGCACCGACTAAGCTAGTGTGGTTTCTCTCGACTTAGATCAGTGACTCCTGCCTCTCTCAATGATGACCTCTATCAACAACAACCGACCGACTCAATGATAATCTCTATCAACGACACCCAGCCGGCTAAAGACAGCTCACTCCTAGTTGGCATCAGGTCGACTAGAGTTGACGTGCCACCCACAGTCACTTACACTCAATAGCGCTCAGCCTGTAACCGACTTCCTACTCAACGTACAACCGACTACGTCAGTCGATGGTGGGATACCAACCCTCGATGGCCTCATTTTACCGACTTCGATAATATGGATCTCTACCGACAAGCTGAGCATCAAATATGGCCACCATGCCATTCTGACAGGCTATATCTAGATCATATCACTCAGATGTCATACTCTGACCGACTAGCTGTGTGCTGTGATGAGATGCTACGAATTTATTAAATACGTCTATAGAATAATATATTGTACCCCACGAATGATAGTATCCGCCGTCTTGTGCGCGTCGAATAGAAGGCATGCTCACCGTCAGCATTTAGAGATACCCACAGGGTACCACACTGTACCGTATAATAGGATATGATTGACATGATCACCTGTCCTCTCACTATTCATTTTGCTTCCTCTATAAATAGAGGTAAGCAAAGACCCCTCCAGGTATGCACACTATTTTGCAACCCAGAGACTTTGTCACTCTGTTCTCTCAAGCCACCTCAATGACTTGAGCGTCGGAGGGTCCTCGCCAGAGCCACCTCTGATGAGAATTATTCTGCAGGCCTTTCTTCTCTGACGTCGAGAGGAGTCGGCACCACCTATCTTCGGTCAACCTCACCGCTCTTAGTCTTGATCTTGACTGTATATACCTTCTCCGACGATGGCATGCCATCTTCTGGTATTTTCACCACCTCTCAATAGGTGCAGCTCCTAGTCGGCTCCAGGCTGACTACCGGCTACCCACTAGAGAAAGGCCGCAACAACATACATGAAGGATTTTGTGTGAGAAACAGAAATCCGAGAATAACACCACAGTGAACATGGCTCTTTGTAAATTCATAAGGATAGATGAGGTAGAGGCGTAAAGCAGGCGATGTTGCCAAAATTTACTGGTAAGAGCATTTTCTTGTAGAGCTTGGAATAAAAACTTCAAAGAAGATTCTCTTGATCTTCTTTTTTTTTCTTCCACTCTCCTCTCAAAGGGGCATGATCAGTGGGTCATTTTCATAGTTTTCTGCTACTGGTCTTTTAACAAGTCTTTTCACCATATCATAAAGGTAAAGCACCGATTGGTTCGGAGGAGGGTGGCGATTCACAGTGGGAGGGCAATGGCTCCTCCCATACACGATCATCCCATTCTATATCGAGAGGTCTATCAGGGGCGACAACGAGGCCCTGGAACCAAGTTATATAAGGGCAATGTCAATTTCGCTGGAAAACTTTGAAGGTTACGGAGTCAAAAGTGGCTGTGCTTGAAAGCATGCTCCAGAAGGTGGTCCTCTTTACATAGGAGGACATTCAAGGTTTAATGGATCGATGGAAATTCACATTGGTAGGTAAGTTTTTGGGTCATGGTTTTTCTATTGAGTTTGTTGAAAGGGAGACGCGAGTTAGATGGAAGGTAACTGCGGACCTTCATATCTCAGTGTTTGCTGAGGGTTTTTTACTGTTTGTGTGTTCTTCGACTGAAGAGCAAGTAAGGATTCTAGATCAAAAACCATGATCCTTGGCAGGACAAATTTTAGCCTTAGAACCATGGTGGTCGGGATTTCGACTAGGTCATGATGTGTTACCAAAGCTAAAGTTTGGGTTCGTCTGCCTGAGCTGCCATTAGCGCTGTGGGACTTGGATAAAATTTGCAGGATTGTCGCTCAGGCAGGTAAACCCTTATTTTTGGATCGATGGATGTTAAGCTCATCTAGGATTAGGGTTGGAACTGGGTCGGGCTGGGTCAGGATCTACCCCTGCCCGAGCCTGTCCCAAAATAATTTTTCAGGCTTTGGACCAGGCTTAGGCCTAATTTTGTTGAAAAAATACCAGCCCGAACCCGGCCTAAGACCGGCTCGAACCCAATCAGGACAGCCCGCATTCAAACCCGAATCAGGCCCAAACCCAATCAGGCCTGGGCAAGCTTGTTGCGGAGGAAGGGAGGGGATGAGTGGAGGAGGGGGTGGTCGGAGGCAAGGGAGAGGAGGGAGGAGCAGAGGAGGGGGAGGTCGGTGAGGGGAATAAAGGAGTACCAGAGAATGCCGCCTACAAAAGTCTCCCAGTGCCATGCTGCTGAGCGTCCCCGCCATTGAGAGCTCCCGCAGCGGCATCACGGTTGACGGCTTTGGGTCGCCACCCAACATGCTGATGAAGCCCGTCTGGGACACCATCCGACAGGATCTATTGCAAATTGTGAACAATCTAAAGTTGGTCGTCTTTCCAAACCCCTTCCAGGAGGATTCGAGCAAAGTACTCTGAGATTGGGACCTCTGGGATTGATGATTGGAGAGCTTTACTACCATCAACACCTCTGACTCCCCTCCACCACAGCCGCCATCTCTCACAGCCAAGTCTGCTGCCGCCTCCACCTCCAACATTGGCACGTCATCCTTTCCCAACAACAGCTCCCTCCGATCGAGAGGGAGACTTCCCACTCTAATTCTTTTTTATTTTATCAGAGTCCAGGCAAAGGCGGAGGAGGGCGAAAGGGTCGGGCCTGACTTTGGGCTTGCGCATGAGTC
Source organism: Elaeis guineensis (assembly GCF_000442705.2). Lineage (NCBI taxonomy): Eukaryota > Viridiplantae > Streptophyta > Magnoliopsida > Arecales > Arecaceae > Elaeis > Elaeis guineensis. Next base: position 92,145,494 of record NC_025994.2, on the reverse strand, counting down.
GAGCTCGGGGCAGGCCAAAGGTCTGCCCGAGCCCGGCCTAAAAGTAAAATGGGCCCAATTTTTTGGGCCCGAGCCAGACCTGAATGGTTTCGGACCGAGCCCAAAGCCGACCCGACCTGATGGGCCTCAGGCCGGCTCGAGCCCACTTCCAGCCCTATCTAGGATGAGATATGTTAGAGTGTGTGTTCTTGTGGATCTAACCAAATCAATCTGTCCAGGAGTTAGGGTTAGAGTTAAGAATGCTTTATTATGGCAACAATTTACTTATGAAGATCTTTCTGAATTTTGTTATGTATGTGGAAAGATAGGTACTACTTTGGAAGCCTGTGGATGCTCGGATTCAGTTGGTGTCGAAGACCATTTGGTATTTGGATCCTGGATCAGAGAAACCAAGGTGCCGGTGGTACCAAATCCTAATCCTCAAAATTCAAAGCCTATTACTGCCAAAAAGGAGGGTTGGTCAATACCAAAGGAAACTATCAAGAGGTCCCCTCCTAGGGATCAAGGATTGGTGCAATCTGATGCTTCTCCTACATCCTCTAAGTTTGCTCCATTGATGAGTATTCACTTTGAGGAGTTGGTAATACATCAGCCTTTGGAGGATGTGCAGCCTGTAGTGTTTGTGGCTCAGCCTCATGGGGATGCTGATAAAAAGGATAAAGGGAAACGCTCTCCACCTAAGCCAAAGTCCTCTCCTTCATCACCTGGCACAGGTTCTCCACCTAAAGCCAAAATCTTGGTTGAAGCTCAAACTTCCTTGCAAAACTCTGAAAATGTGGGGCCTTCAGTCTCTGCTTCGCATCAAAGGTTTGAGATGGTTAAAATATGGAAGCCGATGGTACCACAGCTAAATACACTTGCAAATACTGATAATATTTCTAATGCTAAAATAATTACTGTGCAGGATGTAGAGTTGAAGAAACAAGATCATGGATCGATGGTACAATAGCTTCAGCTTACACTTCTTCCCCATCAAGAATCACCTCAACAAAATGAAGTTAACGACTCTTTGCCTATTGTAGGTCCCTTAGGTGAGGGAGCTAAGATAAGAGATGGATTATCTTCTTCCATTTCTTTGAAATAAAGATTCTAATGGGGAATTGCAGAGGGGCTGCAAAGCCTTCTTTTGCTAACTATGCTAAGACGCTTTTACGTACTGACAGATCGAATATAGTTTGTTTTCTTGAAACTCGATTAAATAATGATGCTTATCAAAGGATTAATAGATTTTTAGGTCAAAGATGGAGCATTTATTTGATTCCTACTGTTGGGCTGTCCGAGGGTATTGTTGTTGCTTGGCATAAGTCTATAGGGGACATCTCTTTTATGCATGTTAATAGGCAGATAGCTTTAGGGGTTATTTCCATTCATGAGGAACCTACTTGGATACTAGGTGTTGTTTATGTGAGAACTTCTTATATCGAGCGGCATAAACTTTGGGATCAGGTCCAGTCTGTAGTGTCTATGGGTATTCCCTTCCTACTAGCTAGGGATTTTAATTGCATTTTGAATCTAGAAGATAAAAGAGAAGGTAGGTAGTTTAGGGTTGACTAGGAAATTAGAGAGTTTAGGGCTTGTTTAAGACAAACTGAGCTTCTAGATTTAGCTTACACTGGACCTAACTACACTTGGTGCAATAACCATCTAGGTATGGCTAGAGTCTGAGAGAGGATAGATCGTGCTTTTACTTCTCCTAATTGGTTGAATATGTTTTCTAAATCAGTTGTTACTCATCTAACTCGATTTGCTTCTGATCATTGCCCTCTATCCATTTCGATGTCAAATCATCTTATACGAGGCTGGGCTTCATTTAGATTTAAAAAATTTTGGCTATCATATCATACGTTGAATGACATTGTTCATAGAGCTTGGCATGCCGATGATCATATTAATCCGGCTCTTCACCTCTCTAAGTTGCTGCAAAATGTGCATACTACTGTTCAAAAGTGGAAAAGTAGATTGGGTAATCTATTTAGGAAAGGTAAACATTTAGATTTGCATATTTATGAATTACAGAAGCAAGAAGCAAATTTGGGTGGTCTTACTCCTAATTTACACAAACAAATGTTAGGTTTGTTGGCTGATTATACTGCTAATTTGAATAGACAAGAACTGTTGTAGTATCAAAAATCTAGGCAAACTTGGTTACAGGAAGGTGACACAAATACTCATTATTTTCATCTTTCTACAATTATGCGTAGACAAAAAAATAGGATTTTGAAAATATTTGATGTTAATGGTCATTGTATAACAAATCTTGAAGACATAAAACATCTATTACTTGAACATTTTATGATTCACTGGAAGCAGGAAGATAGTATTCCACAATTAGATTATCCTTTACTGTCACCTATGATTTCTTATGATCAGAATAGGGAGTTGATTCATTGTGTTTCGGATAAAGAAATTGAAGAGGCTATGATGACTATTTAGTTTGATAAAGCTCCTAGGCCTAATGGATTTTTCGCATTCTTTTTTTAACACTTTTGGTCATTGATTAAATCTGATGTTTTGGCAGCTGTTCATTACTTCTTTTCTACTAGTACATTCTCAGAGTCTTGGAACCGAACTTTTATTGTTCTTGTACCAAAAAAGTCTAATCCTCAAATGCTTAATGATTATAGATATGCAACACTTTGTATAAGATTTTGATAAAAATTTTGGTTAATCAGATCAGGCCTATTCTTTTGAATCTAATTTCTGAGGAGCAAGGTACTTTTGTACCTGATTATCATATTTATACTAATATTTTAATTGCTCAAGAGCTTATACATTTCTTAGCTAGGGCTGCTAGACCTCGAAGTCTTAGGATGATAAAATTGGATATGGAGAAGGCTTATGATCGAGTTCATTGGCAGTATTTGTTCAAAATTTTACAACTGTTTGGTTTTTATCAACAGTTCATCACATGGATCAAAGCTTGTACTCAACATCCCCAGTATGCATTTCACATTAATGGTTCACCCACTCATTGGTTCACTAATACTCGTAGTCTCAGACAAGGCTGCCCGCTCTCTCCTTATCTTTTTATTCTTGTAGCTCAAACCTTCTCAAATCTATTACATACAGCTCTTTAAAATAAACTGTTGCATGTTATCATCCGAGAGGGGATCCTTTCATTTCTCATTTTTTCTGTGCGGATGATTGTCTTCTTGTTGCTCGGGCCACTATCAGGGATGCTATTATTATAGCTACTATTATTGATGCTTATTGTCAACATTCGGACCAGAGTGTTAACTATAACAAATTATCAATTTATTTTACTCCTTCCATTTCAACTGATGTGCGGAATTCAATTTTGCATCTTTTATAGGTTCCTTGTTGACCCCTTCCTTGGAATTATTTAGGGATACCTTTGTCGTCACATACTTTACGTAATAATCAATACAAATACTTCATAAACAAGATTTCATTAAAAATTACAAACTGGAAGTGGCGTACATTATCTTTTGCTGGTAGAGCTATGCTCATTCAATCTGTGTTATTAGCTTTACCCATATATGCGCTAAGTGCGGTGCATATTTCTGTCACTATTTTAAATCAAATAGAAAAAAAAAATTCAGACTTTTTTTATGGGGTCATTCCTCTGATAGTCAAGGATTTCATCGTATAGCTTAGGAGAAGATCCGTCTTCCTAAATCAAATGGGGACTTGGGTTTCAAAGCTCTAGTTCAACGCAAACAGCAATGTCTTAGTCGATTGGTTGCTTATTTAATCTTACATCCTACATCCCTTTAGGCTAAGTTAATTAGAGCTAAATACCATTTTTTGGGATCATGGTTAAACTATTTCATTCCTAGATCTAGTTCAATCATGTGGAAAAAAATTTGCACTGCTGGCATAAATGTTCAGACCTGTTTTCAATATATGGTGGGGTCTGAAAATCATGTTAATCTTTATAGTGACCCCTGGATTTTTAATTGCCCTTTGAAATGGTGGCCTACTTTGATAAATATGGACTTCGATGTTTCTCAGTCTACCATTTTAGATTATATTGATAACTCTTGCCAATGGAATATAGAGAGTTTGGCCCATTTGTTTTCAACTAACCTTTTGCATCAGATCCAAGCAATCCCTCTCCCCTTTTCAAAGGATGATGATATTTTAGTTTGGGGTTCATCTAAACTTCCTCATGTGTCTCTTAAAGATATGCCTTCTTCCTCTTCTGAACTTATTTTGCATGATCATGCTCATTTGTTTAATTTGATTTGGAAACTTTTCCTTCCACCTTGGGTTCGATATTTTTGGTGGTAATTAATTTGGAAATGACTGTCGACAAAGTAGTACCTTACACATTGCAATATTATTCCTTCTAATCGATACTTTTGTGATCTTTGCCTAACTTCTATTGAAGACTGTGATCATATTTTTACCACATGTTCCTTTGCAAATCAATATTGGTTTTATATTCATCACGTGCAGCAAATACCATGTTTCTTTGTCTCGCTAGTAAGTTTGTTGGATTACATGGACAATGATAATTTAATAAAGAATGAAAAATTATTGTTGCTTATGCTACTTGGGCTATTTGGCAAGAGAGGAATAGCCGTATCTTTAATCATACATTATCGACACCAGCCCAAGTATATCATAGAGCCATGGTATTTATTAATGATTCATTTGGATATCCGTCTAGATACAGGGTTAGCACTGATCTCAACTCTGCTCAATAGAGCGGATCCTTGTTTGTATTTGGGCTACCCCCTCCCTATGGGTATATTAAAATAAATTTTAATGGCTCTCTTGATTCCAGTCAGGCTTCGGCTGCTTATGTACTTAGAGACCATTCAGCTCGTTTCTTGCAAGCTGGAGGAAAAAAAATATTTAATGTGGCAGTTCCTTTTGTTGAAATGATTGCTGCCTGGCTAGGTATGTGCGCTGCTATAAACAAATTTCATGATGCTCATATAATTTTGGAAGGAGATTCAATTATTGACATGCATTGGATTGAGGATTTTCAAAGTCAAAAGTATAAATATTCTCATTTTTTGAAGGACATCTGGAATTGGAAGACATCAGTTGAAGAGTTTAGAACACATCACATATACCGGGAGGGCAACCATGTAGCGGATTATTTGACGAACAAGGCTAGGGCTGGTGATTTTTAATGAAATAATATAGTTGATGTGGATTCACATTGCTTATATCTTCTTCAAGCTGATACCTATGGAGTATTGTTCCAAAGGAAGGATTAAGCATAACATACTTTTTTTAGTCAACACGTACATTTCTGAGATTGTGGTGTCGCCTCAATCTAGTGCTTCTTTTTTGCAGGAACATGTGTCTATACTCATAGAGTTATGTCACACAACCCTCTCAATCGATTGGAGGATCAAACTTAACCTGCTCATCATTTTTTACTGTTATGTTCTTTTTAGATGAGGATCAATATCTATGACTCAAGCAGAAGCATTGGTGTCACACTAATGTTTTATTCTCAACTTGGTCTATCCGACCTAAAACTACACTTCTTTTCATTCCAGTTATCAATCAAAATTTCTGTCACAGAGTGGAAATGAAATTGTATTGCTGCAGTGTTCTTATTATGATAGTAAAAAGAAAAGATTATCATCAAGCGTATGGTGAGTATGTCAAGAATCATAGTCTTATTAAAAAAAAAGAAGAGTAGAAAAATAATACATTGTGAGTCATACAAAGGCAAAAAAGAAACAGTTTGGGTGAGGAGCTTTGTAAACAGGTGACTAAGTATTTCTCTTCAGCAAATCAGGTGACTGCTATTTCTCTCTTTAAATTGAGCCTGAAACTGGTTTCAAGTCAACGGAATTTTCAATTCCCACTGACCTCAACTACCAAGAGTCAAATTATCATATCATCAGATCTTCAATCATCTTTTTTGGAAGCCAACATGAGATTCAATCTGAAAGATTCTAACAGATTTGGAGGATTTTATTTACAGATCACAACCGAAGCATCTCATTCAAGATACTCATTTTATAGCCTGGTTGTACTACTATATAATCCTAAGATGAGGGATGCCTGGTTATCTCTAAGGGAAGCTAATTGCATCATTGAATTACTGGCGGGTTCTCTTTATATGAGTTATTCATATGTCATCATCTGCTTTGAAGAATCAAGGGATCAAATCTTACTGCAAGCTTTGTATATATTCGTACTGGTGTGGAATTGGAAGACAGGCCAAAATTAGATCCTGCATATGTCTCAAGCATGTATGAGAAACAGCTTTTCAAAAGTAAAACAAAAGAAGAAAGAAGGAAAGAAAGAAAGAAAAAAGAAAAAAGAAAAGAAAAGAAGAAAAAAGAAAAAGAAAAAAGAAGAAAAAAAGGAAAAGAATTAAAAAAAGATGCAGATCATGAAATGTTTTACTCCAACATTTCTTGTCTTCATTTTTGCAGGCCCCAATAGTGTGATGTACAGAAGTCTATTAATTGGCACAATGTGGGATATCGTATATCTTATGCTGTATTCAATGGAAGGTGTATATTTCAATTACAACAACCTGTACACTCCGATTTTACTGATTCTCTTCCAAATATAAGGAGATAGGTACTGAAATATATATTAAAGGTAATGTCAGTGGGATCAATGAGGAATATACTGTATTACTCTTGTTTGTGTTTCAATCTCCTGATGGTTACTCTTGCAAGGCATTGATAAGTTCCTGGGACTATGATACTTTGATACTTGGAATTCTAGGCTTCATATTTCTCTGAATTGTTGGACTGGTATTTATTTGCATCTGTGATACATTATATGAAGATCAACAGGGCTCATCAAGTCATTATTTACAGCATTTCTGCATAGTCTGTGACTATGGCTTTCATGTCTATAGTCTACATACACACCAGTTATTAATTGTATATCATTTCAACTGCAGAAATAACCCAGGGGTTTGATAGATGTTCCAGATTAAACACTGTTGGTACATAGATCATAAACTCACAAGGATATAACAAAAATAATTGGTCATCATCAACATGTATATGTCACCAGCATCTAGTGGTCATCATCCAATATACATTGCATTATATCATACTAATTCTGGGAGTTGCCTGTGTCATCTGCTATGCTGTGATTACCCGCTTCTGATCCTTTAAGGAACTTATGTGCTGCACTCGGACTTCATCAATATTTATCACTCATATTATTGCTGCTGGCTCCTACTTCTTCAAGTTTTCTGTTTTGGCTAATCTACTTCATGTGATCTTTTGTACATTGTCTCAGTTTTGGCTACTTTATCTAATTAGCTGTTCTATATGCTTGGTTATACATATGTTCCTTTATATTTTATCTTTGCATATGAGTTGCTCCTTTGTGTATACAACAACCTGCTTTTGTTACTTCTATGTATCTCTCATTACAGGTTCAATAAAACTTCTTCTTTATACAAGTCTTTAGACTTCCCATGCACCCTCACCTCGTATTTGACCTCTCAAACCTTAGACCGTTCCTTCTTTTCTGCCTCGGTCCACACGATCAATTACTTTAATTCGTCTTGTTGGGTGGATGTCTGGCCAGGACACCACCTCCCAAGACCCTTTCAGTACCACGCGATGCAGCAGGAAGAAAGAAGAAACAAAACAAAAGGAAAAACAATCAAAATACGTGGATCAGCCACAAAAGGGCTCGCCTCCACGGGGCATGCAAACTTCACTATGAAAAGAAAATTTTACAAGAGGAGACCTCACCCTCAACCCTTGTACACCCAATTATCTCTCACATGAAGTTTCCCTCACAAAAGCTCTCTTTCTCTTGGAGACCCCCCTGAATCCCTGAAGAGCCTGGCGACCGCTGTCCAGGAGCCTCCTGCTCCTTCTCTCACAGCGCCCTCGCCTCTCTCTCTCTCTCTCCACGGTTCGTACGGCCTTCGGCGAGAAAACAACCACTTGTCCCTCTGTTACGTCTCAGGGCCTTTTAAAGGCTTAATCATAGGTTAAAACACGTTTAGAAAGGGATTAGGACTCCTTAACAAGGCCAAGAAACCCTCCTGACCGTCGGATCAAGACCGGGAGCTCTCTGGGCCATCCGATCGCGCTCCGGTCCACGAAATAGGGCCGTGGACCGCGAGAATCGCGTGGGAAACGCCCACGGGTCCGCAGACCGCGCCGTGGACCACCCGGTCCACGGTGGACCGGGGATGGGCCAGCAGGCCGCTAGGTCGCGCGTCCCGCGCGGGCCTGGGTCCCGCGTCCCACGCGGGCCTGGGACGCGCGTCCCGCGCACCGCCGCCTGCATCCGCGCCGCTGCCACCGGTCGCCGGCGGTCCTCCGCCGCCTCGATTCTCGTGCCGACTTCAAAAGCTCGTATCTCCTCCATCCGAGCTCCGATTCAGGTGATCTTGGTCTCGTTGGACTCTGTTTTTCGCCGCGAACCTCACTGTGGGCTCAATGTGGGCTGAATCTCGAGGCGTCAAATCCTAACAATCTCCACCTCGACTCGATATTCGGCCTCCTCCAAACTCCGAGAGCTTCTGGATCTCCGCGCCCCCATGCCCTGGGGCAATCGCCTGCTGATCATGGATGGGCAAACATGGGAGTCGAGCCAGGCTGCTCGATCCCATCTCCGTCGTATGCTGTGCTCCTCCTGACCTGAGACCTGCTCGGGGCATCATCCTGCGGCAATAGGAATCTTACCTTGCGACGTCGCCTCTCGTCCTCCCGAGTCTCCTGTCTCGTGCCCGATCCGCCTCCTGGAGCTCCACCTCGCTCTGGGCTCCACCTGGCTCCCGATGCTCCACCTCGCACTGGGCTCCCTACCAGGTAATAATGTCCTCTGCTCCCCTTCTTCCCCTCCAGCACAATCCTATCGTCGCGTAGCACCCTCAGGATTCCTCCACCAGCTACCGTCCTGTAGCCTCTCGAATCCAGTCTGCTAAGTGAGATAAGATTCCGCCTGAAATCGGGTATGTATCGGACCTCCCCCAATCTCCTCACTGCACCGTCATGTGTCCTCCAGCTGACCGTCCCAATGCCTCTGATCGCACAGCTCGATCCATTTGGCAGATATACAGTGCTCTCACTGTTCTCCAGGGAGTCAAACTGCTCCTCTCTGCAACATACATGATAGGGGCATGCAGAATCTAATATCCACTGCTGGGAAGAAATAGATACCTCGTCAGATATCTCGAAGACATCTCCATCTAAATCACTGCCGGCCGTCGCTACAGCAGCCACCGTCCGATTTTTCAGTTGAGGGCAATCTCTGGCTAGATGCCCCAACTCTTCACACCGGTAACATCTGATTTTGCTCAAGTCCCTCCTGGACTTAGACCGCCCTCGATGCGATCTCCTGTCGCTCCGTCTACCGCCTCCTGCTCCTCCAGAAGTCATCAAAGCTGAGCTACCGCCACCTGAGCTCGAAGCTGGGTTCTCCCTCCTGAGAACCTCGTTCTGGAGTATCGCCGCAGTGACCTCGTCCATCTTGATAGTGCTCTTCCCCACTAGAAGAGCAGTCACCAAGGACTCGTACGAAGAAGGAAGCGACGCCAGCAAAACCAGCGCCCTGGTCTTCTCCTCAACGTTTTCTCCAACGCTGAGAAGGTCGGTGAGGATCTTCTGGAAGTGGCTCAGATGCTCCTGCACGCTCTGTCCCTCAGTCATCCGCAGTTGGTAAAACTGCCTCCAGAGGAAAAGAGTGTTGGTGAGAGACTTCGCCATGTACAACTCCTCGAGCTTCGACCACAGCACCGTCGGGGAAGTCTCGCTCAGCACATGGATCACCACCTCATCCACCAGGTACATACGGATGGTACTCACCGCCTGCATCTGTAGCCGTTTCCAATCCCGCACCTCCATGGTGGTCGGTTTCTCATCGCACAAGAGAGCATCGATCAACCCCTGTTGGATGAGCACGTCCTTCACCCTTGCCTGCCACAAGGAGAAATTGCTCTTACCATCAAACTTGTTGATCTCCATCTTGATTGTTCCTGTTTTCTCCATCTTCAGTCTTGCTCACCACCACTGCAATCTGCATCCTTGTACCGCCTTGCTCTGATACCACTTGTTGGGTGGATGTCTGGCCAGGACACCACCTCCCAAGACCCTTTCAGTACCACGCGATGCAGCAGGAAGAAAGAAGAAACAAAACAAAAGGAAAAACAATCAAAATACGTGGATCAGCCACAAAAGGGCTCGCCTCCACGGGGCATGCAAACTTCACTATGAAAAGAAAATTTTACAAGAGGAGACCTCACCCTCAACCCTTGTACACCCAATTATCTCTCACATGAAGTTTCCCTCACAAAAGCTCTCTCTCTCTTGGAAACCCCCCTGAATCCCTGAAGAGCCTGGCGACCGCTGTCCAGGAGCCTCCTGCTCCTTCTCTCACAGCGCCCTCGCCTCTCTCTCTCTCTCTCCACGGTTCGTACGGCCTTCGGCGAGAAAACAACCACTCGTCCCTCTGTTACGTCTCAGGGCCTTTTAAAGGCTTAATCATAGGTTAAAACACGTTTAGAAAGGGATTAGGACTCCTTAACAAGGCCAAGAAACCCTCCTGACCGTCGGATCAAGACCGGGAGCTCTCTGGGCCATCCGATCGCGCTCCGGTCCACGAAATAGGGCCGTGGACCGCGAGAATCGCGTGGGAAACGCCCACGGGTCCGCAGACCGCGCCGTGGACCACCCGGTCCACGGTGGACCGGGGATGGGCCAGCAGGCCGCTAGGTCGCGCGTCCCGCGCGGGCCTGGGCCTGGGTCGCGCGTCCCGCGCGGGCCTGGGCCTGGGACGCGCGTCCCGCGCGGGCCTGGGTCCCGCGTCCCACGCGGGCCTGGGACGCGCGTCCCGCGCACCCCCGCCTGCATCCGCACCGCTGCCGCCCGCCGCCGGTCGCCGGCGGTCCTCCGCCGCCTCGATTCTCGTGCCGACTTCAAAAGCTCGTATCTCCTCCATCCGAGCTCCGATTCAGGTGATCTTGGTCTCGTTGGACTCTGTTTTTCGCCGCGAACCTCGCTGTGGGCTCAATGTGGGCTGAATCTCGAGGCGTCAAATCCTAACACGTGTAAACCGCATCTTAGCATAGTCGATGTTGGTTAAGAGGGAAGGAGGCAAGCTGACAACATATCAGACCGAGTTGAGGGCATGAATGAATTCTTTCCTTAGGTTCCTGGTGCTTGTGATCTCCCTTGCTTTTGACTCCACCGAAAGGTAGTGGCTGCCTGCGGACTGGCCCGGACTTGAAGACATGTTCGGAACCGCACCGTGATCGCATTCCCAAGCCCCCACCCCCAACCCCAAACATACACAAGGTAAATTAACCAACAATAAAGACCGTCATTTGATTGTGTGTTGCAGATTTCCTAGCAAAGACTCTGGCATGATCTTGCTTTCATGGCGTCTCTCGTCTGGCCTACAATTGGGCAGTTTTACGCAGTCCTTTATTAGGGAAGTAATTAACAAATCAAAAGTGTTATGATGATTGTAGATAGAGTTTGTTTAGGAAGGGGCTCGCCGATGTGCTTTCTAGCTAGGGAGGTGATGGACGGGTGTCTAATTAAATTGCATCTTAATCTTTTTTTTACGTGTTTTGATTCGTGGGTGTTCTATGCCTGTGATATTGTATTTTGATGATGAATGGAACGTAGGAAACACGTCATAACTGAATGGAAAAAAAGAGTAGAAAGGTTTCTCATAACCAACCACGGGGGGAGGGGGAGGGGAGATCTGAATACTAACATATGGATAATGATGTACAAAAGATTTTTTAAACCAATAACAATGATAAAACATTTTAACATGTTTCATTAGGTTTCATATTTTTGTTGATTTAAAGAACTTGTAAAATGGAATTCTGTTTTAAGGTTGGGGTGTGAGTAAGATGAACCCGCGTCTCTCATATTCACATGAAAGGTCTACAAAGTTGTTTAATTAGCAGTTAAAATCTGGGGGAAGGTATTGATTCTTTTGGTTCTTCTGAAGCAAGTGCTGGTTAGGAAGTTCCTATTTTTATCTGCTCCTTTAATCTAGTTTGTTTTCTGTTACACGTTCTTTTAATTTCCTATAGTTTCCTTTTCTTTTACTCATCTTGTTTATTCGATCTCTTCCCTTTCTTGTATATAATTTGTCTCTAGTAAAATCGGGTTGCTGTGCCTCTCCTTATCTTAAAACAAAAAAAGAAAAAAAGACTTTGACTTTTCAAATAAAGACTTTGAAATTACTGGTTCATCCTGAAGATTTCCGATGTCCATCTTTCCACGTACACGCATGATTGACCATTTGTGTCTCAAGCTTGTCGTGCGATTTATACTAACATATGTTGATGGATAATGATGTGCAAAAGACTTTTTAAACAAATAATAATGATAAAAACATTTTAACATGTTTCATTAGGTTTTATTTTTGTTGATTCAAGGACCTTGCAAAATGGAAGTCTATTTTAAGGTTGTTGTATAAGTTAGATGAACCCACGTCTCTCATATTCACATGAAGGGTCTACAAACTTCGATTAATTAGCACCTTCTTCATTAAAATCTGGTCGAAAATTAAGGATGCTAATTTGTGACTGTGATTAGTTATGAATAAGTGAAGGTATTGATCCTTCTGGTTCTTCTGAAACAAATGCTGGTGAGGAAGTTCATATTTTTACCTACTCCTTCGGTCTACTTTATTTTCTGTTAGACCATCTTATCCTTTTAGTTTCCTTTTCTTTTACTCATCTTGTTTATTCTCTTCCCTTTCTTGCATAATTTGTCTTTAGTAAAATCGGGTTGCTATGCCTCTCCTTATCTCACAAAAGAAAAAAAAAAAAAAAAAAAAAAACAAAGAAAAAAAGACTTCGATTTTTCAAATAAAGACTTTGAAATACAGGTTCATCGTAAAGCTTTCCAATGTCCATCTTTCCACGCGCATGATTGACCATCTGTCTCAAACTTGTCGTGCGTTTTTTTTGAATTTTCACACCTAAGCCAGTCCTATCCCAAGTAGTAAGAAATTTTTTTAGAAATAGATGCGGACCAAGCTTGCAGAATTAACAATGGTCACGTACCCGAGATTTGTCAAGCTTGGGACCAATGTCTTCATCATCTTGGTAGGGGACCAATACAAATACAGACTTTCCTGCATCAAATCTCCTATATATGTATCTGTATCTCCCCTGTTTAACTAAGAAAGCCAACGAGAGGAACAAGAAATAAGGTTACCCCTGTTCGTATATTTGAGAGAAGCATGGGCTATAGTCGGAGAGGTGTTTCCCTTGTTATCATTGTTGCTTGTATTCTTTGGCTCTTGGGTTCCCAACCGACCTGTACGGCCCCAAGGGGTAGTTTTGTACCGCCGTCGGGCCCCAGTGGTAGCACCTGTAATCCTAATAATAAAGGTAGTCCACTTTGCTCGGGGGATCCATACAGACAGTTTGTTCCAACTCCCAAGAGCCGAATCCCTAACCCACCGTGAGTCAGCAGGGCTCCGTCGGGACATGCCCAAGGGCTACTGCGGTATAGCATATTGTTTTCATGGCAATATGGCACGTTCATAAAGGTCGCCCGTTAGAGCTCCTCTTCGTATGCTGTTGTTCCTATTGAGTTTTTTTTTCCCCCTCCTTTTTGCTCTCTCTTTTTTTTTTTTTTTTCTAAAAATAATTGTGGGAGCCCCGCAAATCACTTTAAAAAAATTATGTATCTGATAGTACCATTATTGTCGTCGCCATTGTTATTTGGTGTCTTTAATTTGAAAACTATGTTGCAGTTGGAAATAGTTTTTGAAACTACTTAAAGAGAGGACTGAATATTTAGTGTCAATAGTCGTCACATGTATAATGCGTACAAGCTCAGTTGTTGGCATTGCCATTATATGAACCAAGGCAAAGATTTCAATATCCATGATATCATCTATATATTTTGATGGGTGATTGAAACTGAGATAAAAAGGCCCAAGATTTTCGAGAGACCTCAGCTGATATTTTCCAATATCTTGCTGAGAACTATTTGCATGCTTTCAAGTTGGCACATCAGATGCGGACTTTGAGATAACAAATCCTTCTAAAAACTATGAACAGTTAAAACAAAAGAGATCTTGGCGCGATTAAATTGAAGGACCGGGTGAACGTCTACAATGATTTAAAAGATGGACAATAATGTAAACGAGGATTTGATGTTGTCTCTCCTCTCAAACATTGTCCATAATCCAGCTGCAGCTAGCGGTACGCATCTCTTTTGGATTATCCTGTTACTGGTTTGTAATGGGGTTCGTATTATTTTCTTCTTTCCTATGGTCATCTCTGATGTTGAATGCTGAAGTTTGGAAGCTGCTTTTGTTGGGTACATATTGAGCAGGCTGTTCATTTTGGGTTGCGTATTTGATGCGTTATAAGGAATAGCCGTTGTCAGGAAGTTCCTACTTATGCTCGCAAGGTTGCTGGGCAGGGTTTATAATGTGCTCTGGGGTAGTTTCTAGTTAATTCGTATCTGTTTCTAGGGTAGTGTGGTATGTATCAAACTTTTGCATTGTTGGCTTCAGTAATAAAAGCTACAGCTCCTCAAGGTTACCCAAAAAAAAAAAAAAGTTCTACCGTATTCTAATAATGTTACGTGGGGGAGAACCTTTCTCCCACAGTTACTTCAAGGAAAAAAAAAGAAAAGATCCTTCTAAAAATTAGCACTTGGCACGTCAAATGTGTGAGCAGATTCAGATGGAAGTTATAATGGAATTATTGATAATCCGCTCTTTCCTATTAATGATGCACGTCTTGTTTCTGGATTAATAGGAGAATCAAGAGCACTATATAACTGCTTTTCTCATTTCAATATGTTTATGGACAGAGGAGAGGTTTAATTTTTCCATTTCAATATATTTGTGGTCGACGGAGGAGAGGTGTACGGTTGGAATAAGTTTAATAAGATTCGAACTAATCTAGGGTCTTCCTTTGGTAACAGGAAGAGCTTGGGCCTTGAGTTTGATAATGTGTCTGACTTGGTACAATGATTCTATCTAAGAATCTCCCTTTACGTACGCCAGGATAGGCCACAGAACAGACCTGCCTTCCACTCCATTCGTATGATCCTATCCAACTACCTCATGCCATTCATCTCCATTGGCTATTTTGAACCCACTAGTTCCTCCAAAGCAGTGTGCCTTGGAGACATCTAAACCTCCCGTGCCATAGAAATTTGGCGTGCCAACATGCTATACTATGTAAGCCAGATAATTATGTAGCTCATTTTTTTTTTAATATTATATTATCTGTTGGACTCGTGTAGCTAACTAATTGTAATGTTTGTAAATGAATTTGTAACATTTATGATTAAATTTAAATAGATTTAGATCTTTATCTTATCAAGAATATCATAACTTAAATAATATGAAAGGTATGCAATAATTCATGCGAGCCTGTACGATATAGATGTTGAGTACTTATGCATCTAACAGATTTAGTCTATGATAAATATGGAGTAGAAAGTACTACAGCACAGGCCTATTTAGATTTGAGCACGAGTTAATCATGATATATGTGATTGGATTTGAATGAATTTAGATTCTTAATTTGGTAAGGATGCTAGAATTTAAATAGAAATTTGCGAGGATGCATGAGAGTATGTATTTCATTTCAGAAAATCTAAATGATATATGCTGACTGAACTTTTTGTTTGAGGTCTTAAGTTGTTATATGGAAGATGAATCAAACCATCCGAGCAGCCCAACAAGCGGCCAACCAGCCAATAAGGGGCAGCGTGCGTTCCTTCTAAACCAACTATTCCAATATCGCACTTATCTCACCGCGTCAAGTTCCATTACCCACACGCCAAGCTCGGGTTCGTCTCCGCGTGGGCCACTGCTTGTGATGTTCTTCGTTGTTTCCCTTTTGATGAGCTCCCAGACCATCTCGGGCTCAAGGTTGCCGGAGGACGACTTACCGTTAATGAAGACCCGGCAAAGAGAGATGTTGGATATATATGACGTCCTCCGGGGGTTGCACAGTCATCGTCCATGCCGTGCGTTTGGTGTCGGCGGACGCAGCGAAGTCATACTCGAATCCGCTTAATTGTTGCTGGGGTCCATCCACCTAAACCCAACCCAAACTCATATACGACGGGACCAAAACCCAAATCCACCTCCAAGCCAACACCACTAAAACAGGTACAAGTCCACGTCGCATTTTCCAAATCTGTTCTGGTGATTTTATAAGGAGCCCATTGCGCCGCATTAAAAATAAAAAAAATAAAAAAAAAAAATCTTTTTTTGTATGATATATGTAGCCTTCTAGTCGTTTTTTAATTTACATACAATAAGGATTTTTGTGTGAGAAAAAAAGATACAAGAATAACATAATGGTGAAAGTGGCTCTTTGTAAGTTGGCAATGCTGATATTTACCGAACTATTCTTCGTTTTCATAAGGATAGACGGGGTAGGTAGAGGAGTGGAGGAGAGGATGTTGCGAAAACTTATTGGTAATTAAGAGCATTTTCTTGTAGAGCTCTAGCATCTGATCAGTCCAACTTTCAGTATCAATAGGTGTGCGTGCTTGTCATCGACACTGGCATGTGTAGGGATGTCAATAGATTTATCGTAGGCCTAGCCCAAGGCTTGCCAATTGGCCCGTAGACATCTCTGATCATTTGAACCACGAAAAAATTAGGCAGTGTTGCGGCCAATCCCCTCGTCGCCTGATCGTCGGGAACGAACGCCTACAAAAAAAGAAGTCCACACAGACCGGAGGTGGCTCCAGCGGGGACCCTCCGACGGTCAAGTCAGAGAGGTGACTGGGCAACAGTGAAATGAAAACAGAGAGCTCAGTCGAGAGAGGGAGTAAGAGAGAGTTAGAGGGAGCAAGCCTGTCGTTTTCTCCAGCCCCCTTTGCACTGTTGCCCTCCCCGATATATATAGTGGAGCGTGGTATGGCGCCGTCATTAATGGCGCGGACAATTGAGGAATTGTCAACTCACTGTAGACTGTCAGAGTCGCCGTGAAAGTGTCACATCGCCGTGGGGCTGTCAAATCACTAGGGTTGACAATGCCCTAGGCGGGATGATGCCCTCAGGTGGCAGTGCCGCATGTTGCTGTCAGGACTGACAGGCTCTGGCGGCTGTACGGCGATCGGAGGAGTCGACCGACCTTAGGTCGGTGGCCCTCTTTGTGGCGTCGGGTGGAGATTCGGGCCCCTTTGACGGTCAGCCGGGCATGTTGCGAGAGTCGGCCCTTGGACTTCCTGGTTCAGTCGGCCCGGGGAACGGAAAAGGTTCGCCCGACCGGCACATCCACAGTCGGTAGAGGGCCGTTAATCGGCCGGTGATAACGTCCGCCGATCGATCGGTCGGTCGGCCGGACGGTCGGTCGGTCAGTTGGTCGGGCGATCGGTCGGCCGGATGGCCGGTCGGTCAGTTGGTCGGGCGGTCGGACGGTCGGTCGGTCGCTCCGTCGGTCGGTCGGTCGGTCGCTCCGTCGGTCGGTCGGTTCGTTGGTCGGGCGGTATGTCCGATCATAAGCCGGCACGAGCGGGATCGGTCGGTATTCCCTAACAGTTGCCCCCCTCCACTCCTGAGTCGAACGGTGAGCTGGCCGATGTCATCGCTTGGACAGCGACGCTGGGCGACAAGGAGTGGAATCACCGTGTGCCCAATTCCGACCGTACCGTGGGTTGATGCGATGTCAGGCGTCTAGTCGGTGTCAGACGTCCAGTCGGTGTCAGACGTCCAGTTGGTATCAGACGTCACGTCGACGTCAGGAGATCGGGTGCCGGACGATTCGGTGTCAGATGATCGGATGTCCGACGCCTTCTGGGGAACGCAAACCACCGCCCAACGCCGATTCTGGGAACGCGGGGTGCTGTCAAGCGTCCCATCGGGAACGCGAACCGCCGCGGGCGATTTAATTCGGAACCGCGGCCCTTTCGCCACGTGTCGGAGGTGGTTGGGCCGGCACCTTTCGCATTAAATGAAGGCGGTGCGGCCTTCTCGGGATGGGCGCGCCGATCCATCGGGCTGAAGGGAGGGCCCAAATGCCGTCACGTGTCGCCCATCCGGGAGACCTCGATCGGTGCGGGGTCATCTCGGCCATTGATCGGCCCTATATATATAGGGCCACCTGCATTCGAAGCCCCACCCTGAACAATTTGCTGCAGAGACCCTGCCCGAGTGGTTTCTCCGTCGGCGCCGGCAGTTACCTCCCCTTTCCGATCTCCTGGGGTTCGTGATCCTTCCCTTCCTTCTTCTTCTTCTCCTTCTTCTTCTTCTTCTTCTCCGGCCTCGCCTTTCCCTTGGTTCTGGTGCGATGGCCGAAAATCCATCTCGGGGGGCTCGGTCGGGAAATCCGATCGATGACCCTCGGTCGACTCCGAAAGTTGAGGTTTCCTCGCTTTCGGGGCCGAACGTTGATCGGCTTCGGGATCAGTATTGCATCCCGGAGCAGTTTCAACTTTCCGCCCCAGGGGTCGGCGGTCGGGTTAACAACCCTCCGCCGGGTCAGCTGGCGCTGTACGTCGAAGATCTCCGCGCGGGTCTTCGGCTTCCGATTCCGGAGTTCGTCCGGAATCTGCTGGATTATTACGGACTCTGTCTGGCGCAACTGGCGCCGAACTCCGTTCGACTAATAATCAGCTTTGCTTTGTTGTGTCAGCTTCTGCCGACCAACCCTCGCATCTCGCTCTTCCGGACATTTTTTGTGCTCCGACCCCACCCTAAGGCCCGAGGGTGGTGGCTCTTCAACCCCCGGAAGGGTCTTTCCTTTATCACTGGTCTTCCATCGTCCATCCACGGGTGGAAGAACCAGTTCTTCTTCGTCTCATCTTCTTCTCCCTGGGGCTTCCCTTCTCGATGGGGCGTGCCCCGAACCGAAGCAAACGAGAACAGTCGGGTGGAGGCGGACGACCGGGAGGACTTCCACCGACTCAAGGACATATCGGTCCCGAAGCAGAGGGAGCTTGTTACCGAACAAGCTCTCTATGACGCTGGCCTGAGCTTGGTCCCCCGACTAGGTATCGCCCGATCCTTCGGTTCTCTTTTCATTCGGCCTTTGTTCCGGTTCTTAGGTTAATATATCCGTTGGTATCGCAGGGACACCTCCGAGGATGCGGTCGACCGACGTCGAGATCCGGCAGTATGCGGTGAGGAAGCGGCAGGCATCGGGGGCAGGACCTTCGCATCCACCGAAGAAGCCCACCCCAGCGGCGCCGACCGTCGAAGCATCGGCGACCGACCAGTCGGAGCCGGTAATAGCGCTCGCGGCTCCGACGGTGCAACCGGAGGAGAGGCCGGTGGAGGAAGCGGCCGAAGGGACATCGGCGGCCTCACCGACAGGTGTGGCGTCGGATGACGTTCGGGAAACCGAACACCATCCGACGGCCTCTGCGGTCGCAACGGGGGGCGCCGGTTCAAACTCGAGCATCCCCTCCCTGCCAGTTCCATCGGTCGGGGCGGCCGATCGGGGGAAAGCCCCGATGGACCCTGTGGACGACACGAGGTCGGGGAGTCACACCGTGCCGCCAAGCGCACAGTTCCCCGAAGGGGCGTCGGCGTTGGCCGACCACAACCTGGCCAAAAGGTTGTGCCAGGGGATCCTCCTTCCAGCCGACGTGGAGGCGCTAAGGTCTCGGCAGGTAACCGAGATGTTATCTTCATTCTACCCGACCATGGTCGAGGTAAGTTCCGTTTCGCCTCTTTTTTTCTTAATATTTTAGTTACTTTGTTTTCCTGACGAAATGCTTGCGTCGGCAGCTGATCTACACCATGTCGGAACTCGAAGCCGGATATCGGAGGTTCGGGAACATCCGGGTGGCTTGGAAAGAAAGGGCGGCGGCGGCCGAAGCCGACCGGGCAATGCTGGTCGACCACCTGAAGCAGTCGACCGATCAGGAGGCAAAGTTGGTGGACGAAGTCTCCCGCCTCGGGTCCGAGCTAAGGTCGGCCAGGAAAGAGGCCAAGCGCAAAGGTCGGACCATACATCGCCTGTGGCGCGAGCGAGACGGCATCGCCGCCGAACTCGAGGGCGAACGCGAGCAGCTCCGGGTTAGCCTGGAGAAGCTCACTAAGGCCGAGGAGGACCTGTCGATCGCCCAGGCCGACGCTGACATATCGAAGGCAGAGGCAGAGTCAGCAAGGGACTCTCTCGGCCGGGCGGAAGAGGAAGCAAGGTCGGCGAAGGAGTCGGTAAGTCGGGCGGTGGATGACTTCCGCGCCACCGACCAGTACCGG
Source organism: Elaeis guineensis (assembly GCF_000442705.2). Classification (NCBI taxonomy): domain Eukaryota; kingdom Viridiplantae; phylum Streptophyta; class Magnoliopsida; order Arecales; family Arecaceae; genus Elaeis; species Elaeis guineensis. Next base: position 92,125,400 of record NC_025994.2, on the reverse strand, counting down.
GAGGAGATGTTGGAGTCTGGCTTCGCATCGTACCGGGTGGGGTACGAGGATGGTCGGGATACGGTCCAAGCCTTATACCCGGAGCTAGACCTCAGCAGTATCGTCCCGTCGGGGGTCGGCGACCAAGTCACTGAAGAGATGGCCGACCCGTCATCGAGAGGCATCGCCGTGGCGGGGGAGGCCGTCCAGGGACAAGTGGCCGAAGGAGAGATGGCTGCGACTCCTGTCCCGGCGCCGACTGTCAGCCCCCCGCCCACCGACGATCCTGCTTCGGCCGTCGACCCAACGTCGATCATGGTGGATACGCCGGTCATCCCCGATCTTTCGTCAGTCGAAGAGATCGACTTGGAAGGGTGACCGCGGCCTCGCCCTTTTATCCTTCTTTGTTTTTCTCTTAGAATACTTGTAACCGGGCTTCGGCCTGGCTTTATAATCTTCTTTTGATCTTGAATGAAATCAGTCTTGAACTTTTTTCCTCTGTCTATTTTTCTTTCTTTCATGAGTTGTAGAATGCATCCGAACACGTGAGTTGTTAACTTATATAGGTCGGTTAGGACGTTCGGCAACTCACGCCGCCACGAAGGTAGACCAAGTCCCGACTTAGGATCGGCCCTTGACGGTCGAAGTAGTAAATCGGGAGTCCTTCCTCCGGCCGAGAGTCGGCGTGTTCGTCGAGTCGGAAGCCGACAGACCGCTGGATAAAGGTTCAGCTGTCGGGTCTCTTCCGACACGTTCAGTCGAATGTCGTCCGGCGTATTTAGTCGGCGGAACGCCGATAAGTCGGATCCCGATACCCTTGTGTCGAGTATCCATACTGCGCCTCCTGATATACGGTGGTAAGCCGAATATCATCCGGCCGACCGTAGCCCGGTCGGCGAGTCAAGAATGCGACAGTGGTCGCTTCGTGTGATAGACGGTGGTAAGCCGAATATCCTTCGACCGGCCGTAGCTCAGTCGGTGAGTCGCGACGTCGGTCGCGCAGGCGATACGCCTTTCTCTGGTCGGGGCCCAGTCGACAGGTTAACCGATTGTCTGGCCTGAAAGTACGACCGTAGAAGGAGTGTCAACTCCCGTCAATATAAATATATCGGCCCTCGTAAAGGTCCGATGTTTCGTCGATCGTCGAAGGAGTGTGACTCCCGTCCATGTAGGTATCTCGATCTTTGTGAGAGTCCGATGTATTATCGACGATGGTGCAGTCGGTCTCAGGCGGTCACCGAGCCCGAGTCGGCGCATCGGGGCTCGACCCTGGTGAGCGCCGATCGTCAGTCAAAGAGTTAAACTCTGATATTTCAAACTGGATTCGCATTCCCAATGAACAAGTACAAAGTTTATTGGTGATACAACTTCAGGTTGTCGGCGTTCCATGTTTGAGGAATGGGTTTCCCTTCCAGAGTCTCCAGTCGGTAGGCTATCGGACCATAGGTGTCTGCTACCGTGTAGGGCCCCTCCCAGTTCGGAGCCAACTTCCCTTGATCCAGGGGCTTCGAGACCTCTGCCTTTCTCAAGACTAAGTCACCAGGCCTGAAAAGCTTTGGTCTGACCTTGGTGTTATAGTACCGGGCCACCCTCTGTCGGTAAGAAGCCATGCGAAGTTGAGCCTCGTTTCGCAGTTCGGGGAGGAGGTCTAGGTCGGCCCTCCGACAATCAGAGTTGTCCGGCTCTTGATACCGCTCGACCCTTGTAGACGGCAGTCCAATCTCGAGTGGAATCATTGCCTCCGTTCCATAGGCCAAGCTGAAAGGCGACTCCCCGGTCGGAATGCGGGGGGTCATTCGGTAAGCCCACAGAATGGAGCCTAGCTCGTCGACCCAAAGGCCTTTGGCTTCATTTAGTCGGGTTTTGAGTCCATGGAGTAAGGTCCGGTTGGTCACCTCGACTTCGCCGTTGGACTGTGGATGCCCGACCGAAGTCAGTCGGTGCGTGATGTGAAACCTTGCGCAGAAATCCCTGAAGTCTTGGTTGTCGAATTGCCGCCCATTGTCGGTGATGATAGTATGCGGCAACCCGAACCTGAAGATGATGGATTTTTGGACAAAATCCTCCATCTTTCATTCGGTAATCTGCGCCAAGGGTTCGGCCTCCACCCATTTGGTGAAGTAGTCGATGGCGACAACTATGAACTTTCTCTGACCCGACGCTGGAGGGAAAGGACCGAGAATGTCGACCCCCCACTGAGCGAAGGGCCATGGAGCGACAATAGGAGCAATTTGGCTGGCTGGTCGGTGCTGCACGTTAGCGTACTTCTGGCAGGGTTCGCACCTTCGGACCAAATCAGCCGCGTCCTTCCTCATGATGGGCCAGTAGTAACCCTGTCGCAGGACTTTGTAGGCTAGAGACTTGCCCCCCAACTGATTTCCGTAGATCCCTTCGTGCACTTCTCGGAGAGCATAGTCTGCGTCGGTCGGTCCCAAGCACCTAAGCAAGGGAAGGGAGAACGACCTTTTGTAGAGTCGGCCATCCATGATTACATATTGGGAGGCCGACCATCGGAGCCGCTGGCCTCCGTGGGATCCTCGGGGCTGATAACGTCGGTCAAATACCGAACGATCGGGTCCATCCAGCTTGGTTCGGCCGTCAGTTGTAGCACCTCGTTGACCTCGTCGATACTAGGTCGCCCGAGATTCTACACGAAAGTCTGGCCCAGGGCACCGTAGTCGGACGTCGCGAGCCGGGATAGCGCGTCGGCCCGAGCATTTTCTGCCCTGGGGATGTGGGAGATCTCGAAGTGTTTGAAGGGCGTCACGAGATCTTTCACCTTTTGGCGATATTTGACCATGGTCGGATCCCGTGTTTCGAACTCGCCCTTGGTCTGTCCGACGATCAGTTGGGAGTCGGAGAAGACTTGGAGACGGTCTAACCCGAGTTCTAGTGCTAATTTCAACCCCGCAACGAGCATCTCGTACTCGGCCTGATTGTTGGAGGCCTTGAAGTCGAACCGGAGGGCGTGTTCGGTGGTCACTCCTTCTGGGTCGGTGAGTAGGAAACCGGCCCCGCTCCCCTGAGCGTTGGAAGCCCCATCGATGTGTAGTACCCAGGTCGGGTCGGGGCAACAGTCGGAGGTCTCGACCTTCGTCGGGTCGTCCTCCCCCGATTGTATGTCGGTCGTCGGGCATTCCGTGATGAAGTCGACAAGAACCTGGGCCTTTAAGGCAGGTCTCGGTCGGTACTGGATATCGAATTCGCCCAGTCTCACAGCCCATTTCGCCAGCCATCCCGACGTGTCAGGTCGGTGCAAGATAGCCCTCAGGGGCTGGTCGGTGAGGACCACAATGGCATGTGCTTGGAAGTATGGACGGAGTCGCTGTGCCGAAATGACTAGGGCGAAAATCATCTTTTCTGCCTTTGAGTACCGGGTCTCAGCTTCGTGGAGCACCTTACTAACATAATATACTGGTTGATGAACCCGGTTCTCGTTCTCCTGGACGAGCACAGAGCTAACCGCCTCTGGGGAAGTGGCCAAGTAGAGGTACAGGACCTCCCCGACCTCCGGCCTCACAAGGAGTGGCGGGGAGGCGAGGTACTTCTTCAGTTCCTCGAAGGCCTGCCGGCACTCGTCCAGTCAAGAGAACTGCTTGGCCTGCCGCAAGGTTTTGAAGAACGGGAGGCATCTTTCAGCCGACCGAGAGATGAACCGACTGAGGGCGACGATCTTCCCATTCAGCTGCTGGACTTCCTTTTTGGTGTCCGGGTGCTGCATGTCGATGATGGCCTTGATTTTCTCTGGGTTGGCCTCGATTCCTCATCGCGAGACGAGGAATCCGAGGAACTTCTCCGAAGTTACTCCGAAGGCACACTTGGTCGGGTTCAGCTTCATCCGGTGTCGTCGTAGAGTGCGGAAAGCCTCTTCAAGATCCCGGACATGATCCTGAATCTGCGCACTCTTCACCAGCATATCGTCGACGTATACTTCCATGTTGCATCCGATCTGGTCTTTGAAGACCTTGTTGACGAGTCGTTGGTAGGTGGCGCCAGTATTTTTCAGCCCGAAGGGCATTACTCGGTAGCAGTAGAGACCCTTGGGAGTCACGAAGGCAGTGTGCTCCTCGTCTTCAGGCGCCATCCAGATCTGATTGTAACCGGCGAAGGCGTCCATGAAGCTGAGTAGTCGAAATCCGAACGTTGCGTCCACCAGCTGGTCGATCTTTGAAAGTGGAAAGCTATCTTTTGGGCAGGCTCAGTTCAGGTTGGTATAGTCGATGCAAATCCTCCACTTCTCGTTGGCTTTTTTGACCATGACAACATTGGCGAGCCAATCGGGATACGTGGATTTTCTGATGAAGCCCGCCTCGAGCAGCTTGTCCACTTCTTCATCGATGGCTCTCTGTCTTTCTGGAGCGAAGGACCTTTTCTTCTACCTCACCGGCCTCATCGTCGGATCGATGTTGAGTTGGTGGGTTATTGTCTCCGTGGGGATGCCCGACATATCCGCTGCCGACCAAGCAAATATGTCGGCGTTGGCCGTCAGCAGCTCCGTCAATCGTCGTCGTTCGGGGTCGGGCAGTTGAGACCCGATCCATACCTTTCGGTCGGGATTTTCCGCTATCGGGATCGACAGGAGCTGTTCGGCCGACGAGCCCCATTCCTCCTCCTCCCGTTGGTCCAGTTTGTCGATCGTCAGGGAGCCCCTCAACTCGTCGCTTTGAGCGGAGATCTGGAAGCATCGGCGAGCGAGCTGTTGGTCTCCGCACATCTCCCCGACTCCGTTCCTGGTTGGGAACCGAACTAGGAGATGGTACGTCGACACGATTGCCTTGAGGGCGTTAAGTCCGGGTCGTCCAAGTATGGCGTTGTAGGCCGAAGGTACTTGGACAACCGCGAAAGTTAAGCGGACCGTGCTTTGTCGTGGTTCGGTGCCAGCCGTCAGAGGCAGGGTAATTTCTCCTTCCGTCGCGACGGCATCCCCGGCAAAGCCTATCAAGGGCGTGGAGACCCTCTTAAGTCGATCGGTTGATAGTTGCATCCGAGAGAAGGTCGAGTAAAATAAAATATTTGTCGAACTTTCATTATCTACAAAAATTCTTTTTACATCATAGTTTGCTATTGTTGCCGAAACAACAACAGCGTCGTCGTGGGGAGTTTGGATGCCCCGAACGTCCTCTTCTGTAAAAGTGATTACATCGTCCGGGCGTAATTTTTTCGTCGGCTCTCCTCCCACAGATGTCCCCGGGCCCAGTCGCTTGGAAATCATATTGATGACCCCGGTCGTCGGCTGATTAGTCGTCGCTTCTTCAGTCGGCTGGGGTCGTCGGTTGGCCACAGGTTGAGTCGGCGGGTTTCTCCAAAATTTACCGAGATACCCCCGGCGGATGAGAGCTTCGATCTCATCCTTAAGCTGGATGCATTGCTCGGTATTGTGGTCGTGGCCCCGGTGGAATCGGTAGAACTTCCGCCGGTCGAGGCCCTTTGCCTTCAGAGGCAGAGGCCGTCGCAGGTATTCTTCTCCTTCAATTTTCATCAAAATCTGCGCACGAGGGGCAGAGAGAGGGGTGTAGGAATCATACCTGGGGCGTGTTGGCCTTGGATCCTGCCGCTGGGGCGACTTTTGGTTCTGTCGTGGTGTCGAGACCCGACCATCGGTCGGGGGCCTGCTGGGTGCAGCGGGTTCCCGACCCTTCCTCCGCTTCTCCTTCGGGCCTCTGGGTTCGGCCAAGCATCGGTCGGAAGCTCCTTCATCCGTGCGCATGTACTTGTATGCGCGGTCCAGCAGCTCGGCGTACGTCCGGGGGAGGGTCTTGTCTAGGGAGTAGGTGAATCGGGACGCCCTCAGCCCCCGTTTCATGACTGAGATAGCCATATCTTCGTTGAGGTCCCGGACCTCAAGCGTGGCCGTATTGAATCGCGCCACGAAGTGTCGGAGCGTCTCATTTTCTCCCTGTTTGAGGGAGAAAAGGCTGTCCGACGTTCGCGGCGGCTTCCTGCTGGTGCTGAAGTGAGCCACGAAAGAGTGCTCGAGCTGCCCGAAGGAGTGGATACTCCCTGATCGAAGATCGGAGTACCAGGCCCTGGCAGCCTTGCGGAGTGTGGCGGGGAAGCCGATGCAAAAGAGAGCGTCGGTTGCCCCCTGAATCGTCATGAGAGCCTTATAGCTCTCCAGGTGGTCGATTGGATCGGTGGAGCCATCGTATGGCTCCACGTGCGGCATCTTGAACCGACTGGGGATCGGTTCGTCCAGGGTGAGTCGGGAGAGAGGTTGGATGGTCTGAAAGTCGACGTCGTTCGAAGATTTCTGCCCGTCGACCTGCAACTGTGCAAGCCGATGGTCGATCTCCTCGAACCTGCGCTCGTAGTCATCTGCCCGTCGGTACTGGGAGACCCCAGGAGTGGAGTCTCCGGAAGATTTCGAGAGGGAGGCGGACGGCGTTCGCGGTCGCTTCTCCTTCCTCGTCCGTTCCAGCAGGGAAGGAGAGAGCTGCTGGGACTGTCGGGCATCGCGCCGTGGCCGTCCCTCCTCCTCTCCATGGGAGCGCTGTTGCAGGCGCTCGCGCGGAGGCGACGGGGATCGGCGCGGTCGTCGGCGGCTGCTCCTTGAGGGCATCGGACGGGCCGTCGGTTGTTGCTGGAGGCTCTTGACCGCATCCGTCAGCACGATCATCTGCCGTACGATTGCTGCGATCTGCGCCTCCGTGGTCACCGCGGGGTGCGGGGAACTGGGTTCCACCGCGGAAGGTGGCGGAGAGGTCTCTTCCCGACGGGAAGAGCGCCTCGCCGATCCAGTGATCCTCGAGCGCTGAGCCCTTGTCTTTGTCATTGGGACTGCTGCAAGTTGTATCCCCTTCCTGGCGCGTCAATCTGTTGCGGCCAATCCCCTCGTCGCCTGGTCTCCGGGAACGAGCGCCTGCAAAAAAGGAAGTCCACACAGACCGGAGGTGGCTCCGGCGGGGACCCTCCGACGGTCAAGTCAGAGAGGTGACTGGGCAACAGTGAAATGAAGACAGAGAGCTCAGTCGAGAGAGGGAGTAAGAGAAAGTTAGAGGGAGCAAGCCTGTCGTTTTCTCCAGCCCCCTTTGCACTGTTGCCCTCCCCGATATATATAGTGGAGCGTGGTATGGCGCCGTCATTAATGGCGCGGACAATTGAGGAATTGTCAACTCACTGTAGACTGTCAGAGTCGCCGTGAAAGTGTCACATCGTCGTGGGGCTGTCAAATCACTAGGGTTGACAATGCCCTAGGCGGGATGATGCCCTTAGGTGGCAGTGCCGCATGTTGCTGTCAGGACTGACAGGCTCTGGCGGCTGTACGGCGATCGGAGGAGTCGACCGACCTTAGGTCGGTGGCCCTCTTTGTGGCGTCGGGTGGAGATTCGGGCTCCTTTGACGGTCAGCCGGGCATGTTGCGAGAGTCGGCCCTTGGACTTCCTGGTTCAGTCGGCCCGGGGAACGGAAAAGGTTCGCCCGACCGGCACATCCACAGTCGGTAGAGGGCCGTTAATCGGCCGGTGATAACGTCCGTCGATCGATCGGTCGGACGGCCAGTCGGTCAGTTGGTCGGGCGGTCGGGCGGCCGGACGGCCGGTCGGTCAGTTGGTCGGGCGGTCGGGCGGTCGCTCCGTCGGTCGGTCGGTCGGTCGCTCCGTCGGTCGATCGGTCCGTTGGTCGGGCGGTATGCCCGATCATAAGCCGGCACGAGCGGGATCGGCCGGTATTCCCCAACAGGCAACTCTTTTGGACTAGTGATCTCCAAAAGAAAAAGTAGTACGCCTTGCGATAAATCTTCTCTTTTACCGCTCATCTTCCTTTTTTCTCCGCTCTCCTTTCAAAAGGGCGTGATCAGTGGGTCGTTCCCGCAGTTCACTGCTGCTGGACTTTTAACAAGTCTTTAGACTTCTCATACACCCTTGCCTGGCATTTGACAGCATTCCTCCTCTGCTTCCCTCCACACGATCAACTACTTTAATTCGTTTAAACCGCATCTTCGCATAGTTGTTAAGAGGGAAGGAGGAGGCAAGCTAACAGCATATCAGACCGAGTTGGTGTCTTGGAGGGCATGAATTAATTCTTTCCTTAGGTTCCTAGTGCTTGTGATCTCTCCTTCTTCCGTCCTCTGGCTTTTGACTCCACGAAAAGGTAGAAAGATTTCTCATAACCACGCCGGAGATCTCAATGCTGACATATGTTGATGGATAATGATGCGCAAAGGACTCTTTAAACAAATAATGATGATAAAACATTTTAACATGTTTCATTAGGTTTTATTTTTGTTGATTTAAAGAACTTGTAAAATGGAAGTCTATTTGAAGGTTGTTGCATGAGTAAGATGAACTAGCTTCTCTCATGTTCACATAAAAGGTCTACAAACTTGATTAATTGGTAGGGTAGCAATCGGGTCGGATCGGATCATAAATAGGTTGGATCAGATATGGGTCGGATCAGAAAACATCAAATCTAAATCCAATCTATTTATTAAATAGGTCGGATTTGCAAATCTGAACCTGACTCATTTAATAAACAGGTCATCCGATCCGACCCGTTTAACCTATTTATTAAACAGTTAATCTGTTTAACCGACCCGACCCAACCCATTTAACCTGTTTATCGCTTAACCTGTTTATTAAATAGTTAACCTGTTTAACTGACCCGATCCAATCCATTTAATCTGTTTATCGTTTAATCTGTTTAATAGATGAACAATCTATTTAACTGATCTGATCTAACCCATTTAATTTATTTTTAAATAAGATAAACATCGTAATTTATAAACAGCCAGCATATTTAATTCAAGATAAAATATACCTTTTCAAACTGGAACACATTATCCTTAACCACAAAAAAAATTAATCACAAAAAAAATTAAAAACAATTAGAATATTAAAAAAAGGAAGAGGAAGAGGAGGCTCAGATTTAGTGTTTCATCTACAACTAAATTAAAACAACAACAATCTGTTGCCTGTAGAAGAAGGCTGTCCAAGATTATTGCTGTTAGAAACAGTTGAATCAACAAAAAGATATTTCAAAATCATCAGTCTTCCTACACAAATCTTAAAACAAATCTCTGCACATAGGCCATACTGCACACTTTGACATTTAGCATAAAAAATAGAAATAAAAAAAACTCCAAAATATCAAAAAATCAACACCTTATACCCTGAATTACAGAATCAGAAAATAAAGTAGCAAAGCTTTAAATATGTACTAAGATAAATTTTGAAATATACCAACAAATCGATATATAAATGAAACAATATATAAATGAGACATACAAGATAATATTTATTAAATAAATTATAGGAGAACAATGATCGTCTGAGAGCCAGATCGAACATCAATAGATTAATGCTATTGAACCCATAAATCGGAGCAAAATCAAGAAGGAAAAAAAAATGACTACTAAAAAAGACTAAAATTCTTAATTTAAACCAGTCAAACAAAGAGAATTACAAATAATAGACCAGATCGTTCTGAGATCCCAAAAATCCTAACGTAAATCCAAAAAAAAAAAATCTAACCTAAGAACACTCGTCGAATCTAGATCGAATACCAACCTCAGAGATCGGAGGAGAATACTTAAGCTTCGGACCAGCGGAATCTCACGATTCCTCCGAGTTTGTCGTTGTCGTGATGTCTCGCATCACGACGGCTAAAGATGGAGGCTAGGTCCCAGCGGGCACTCTCGTGAGGGGAGACCGAGGAGGAGCAGCATCTAATGGAGGAGGTTGAGGAGGAGGGGAATACCTAAGCTTCGGATCAGCGGAATCTCACGATTCTTTCAAGTTCCCTTCAGTACAGCCGCGAATGGAGAGGAGCTAGTTGTAGACGGCCACCTATTGCTGGTGGTGGGGAAGATTATGGGAGATCCTCGGCCAAGAGAAGAGATGGAATGGGAAATCCTAAAGGAGGAAAGTGGCGAACAGCTGCGGAAGCGGAATCGGCCGAACAATGAACGAGTGGAATGACCGAACGAGTAAAGGGTAAAAGTTAAAATACTTATTCAGTTTACTCTAAAGACTAAAAGGTAAAAAGAAAAATATAACGGGTTATAACCCGATCCGATTCAATCCGATCTAACCAATTTATTAAACGGATTAAACAGGTTAAACGGATCAGTTGTCTTAAACTTGAACCCAATCCGATTATTAAATGGATTAAACAGATCGATCCGTTTACGATCCGAATCCGTTTAATCCAAATCCAAACCTGTTAAATACGGATTGAATGTGGGTCAGATTGACGGATCGGATTGATTATTCTCACCCCTATTAATTAGCACCTTCTTCTTTAAAATCTGGTCAAAAATCAGGGATGCTAATTTGTGACTACGATTGGTTGTGAACAAGTGAAGGTATTGATTCTTTTGGTTCTTCTGAAACAAATGCCGGTAAAGAAGTTCATATTTTAACCTACTCTTTCGATCTAGTTTATTTTCTGTTGGACCATCTTATTCTTTTGGTTTCCTATAGCTTCCTTTTCTTTGACTCATCTTGTTTGTTCCCTTCCCTTCCTTGTACATAATTTGTCCGTAGTAAAATTGGGTTGCTATGTTCCTCCCCTTATCTTTTTTTTTTTTTCAAAAAAAAAAACTTTGACTTTTCAAATAAAGACTTTGAAATACAGGTTCATCGTAACGATTTCGAATGTCCATCTTTCCACACGCATGATTGACCATTTGTACTGTCTCAAGCTTGTCATGCGATTTATGCTAACAAATGTTGATGGATAATGATGTGCAAAAGACTTTTTAAATAAATAATAATGATAAAACATTTTAACATGTTTCATTAGGTTTTATTTTTGTTGATTTAAAGAACTTGTAAAATGGAAGTCTATTTTAAGATTGGTGTGTGAGTAAGATGAAACCACGACTCTCATATTCACATGAAAGGTCTACAAACTTGATTAATTAACATCTTATTCGTTAAAATCTGGTTTAAAATTAAGGATGCTAATTTGTGACTGTGATTGGTTCTAAATAAGTGAAAGTATTTGGTTCTTCTGAAACAAATGCTGGTAAGGAAGTTCATATTTTTACCTACTCCTTCAATCTAGTTTATTTTCTACGAGACCATCTTATTCTTTTAGTTTCCTATTAGTTTCTGTTTCTTTTACTCATCTTGTTTATTCTCTTCCCTTTCTTGTACATAATTTGTCCTCGCCTTATCTCAAAAGAAAAAAAAAAAAAGGACTTTGACTTTTCAAATGAAGACTTTGAAATACAGGTTCACCGTAACGATTTCGAATGTCCATCTTTCCACACGCAGGATTGACCATTTGTGCCTCCAGCTTCTCCTGAAATTTTTTGAATTTTCACACCTAAGCGAATCCTATCCCAAGTAGTAAGAAATTTTCAGAAATAGATGCAGACCAAGCTTGCAGGATTAACAAAGAGTGGTCACATACCGAGATTTGTAAAGATGGGACGAAAGGTCTTCATCATCTTGGTAGCGGACCAATACAAAAATAGACTTCCCTGCATCAAAGCTCCTATATATATGTATCTATATCTCCCCTGTTTAACTAAGAAAGCCAACGAGAGGAACGAGAAACAAGGTCACCCCTGTTCGTATATTTGAGAAGCATGGACTATATTCGGAGAGCTGTTTCCCTTGCTATCATTGTTGCTTGTATTCTTTGGCTCTTGGGTTCCCAACCGGCCTTCGCCAGCCCCAGCGTGCTTTGCACCCGTATTGGCAACATCTGGTATTGTCCGGGGGATCCATACAGACCCACTGAGCCAGCTCCCAAGATCCCTACCCCACCGTAAGTCAGCATGGCTCCATCGGGACATGGCCATGGGCTATTGTGGTATGGTATGTTTTCATGGCATTATGGCACGATCATGAAGGTCGCCTATTCCCGAGCCTCTCTCTCTCTCTCTCTCTCTCTCTTCTGATCATAAGCGGATAGCTGATGCGAGTATAGACTAAAAAATCAATATAAAATATCACGTAGTGTTTCTCGGAATTTATCTTCTTGGCATCAGAACAGTCTCCAATGTGATCAGCAATCCAATCTACAGTGCTATTCGTCTTCCAATAAATATGTCAAATATAATATATTTTTACGACATTATGGTATGTTTATAAAGATCGTCGGTTTTGGATCTTCTTTTCATATGTTGTTGCTGTTATTGATTTTTTTTCTCTTTTTTTTGCTTTTTTTTTTCTAAAAATAATTATGGGAGAGCTACGTAAATCATTTAACAAGAATCATGTATCTAATAGTATCATTATTGTCGTTGTCATTGTTATTTGATGTTTTTAATTTGAAAGCAATGTTGTAGTTTTTGAAACTTAAATAGTGGATTGAATGTTTAGTGTCAATTGTCACATGTATAATGCGTACAAGTTTCGCTGTTGGCCTTGCCATTATATAAATCAAGCCAAAGATTTCAACATTCATGATATCATCTATTTTGATGGGTGATCGAAACCGAGATAAAAAGGTTCAAGATTTTCCAAAATCTAATTGAGAATTATTTGCTTTCAAGTTGGCACATCAGATGCGTACTTTGAGATAATAAATCCTTCTAAAAACTATGAACAGTTATAACAAAAGAGATCAGCGTGATTAAATCACTGAATCACACCTTTTGGATGTCGGAGTGAAAGACCGAGTGAACGTCTACAATGATGTAAAAGAGGGCTAATGATGTAAACGAGGATTTGATGTTCTCTCCCCTCTCAAACATCGTACACAAACTACTGTATTCTAATAATACCGCTTGGGGGAGAACCCTTCTCGGTCAGTTACTTCAAGAAAAAAAAAAAAAATCCCTCTAAAAATTTGCACTTGGTACGTCAAATGTGCGAGCAGATTCAGATGGAAGTTATAATGGAATTATTGATAATCCACTCCTTCCTTTTCTGGATTAATAGGAGAATCAAGGGCACTATATAACTGCTTTTCTCATTTCAATATGTCCATGGACAGAAGATAGGATTTTTCCATTTCAATATGTTTGTGAACAGAGGAGAGGTGTAAGGTGGGAATAAGTTTAATAATGTTCAAACTAATCTAGGATCCTCCTTTGGTAACATGAAAAGCTTTGGTCCTCGAGCTTAAACATGGTAGAATTATTTTACCTAATAATTTCTCCCTTTGGACTATGATAGGCCACGAAACAGACTTGCCTTCCACTCTATTCGTACTACCTCATGCCATCCACGTCCGTTGGCTATTTTGAACCCACGAGTTCCTCGAATGCAGTGCGCCTTGGAAACATTTAAACCTCGTGTTATAGAAATTTAGCATGCCAACGTGCTATACCATGTACGCCGGATAATGTAATATAATCTCTTTTTTCCTTTTAACTTCAGAGTTGAAAAAAGGGGGCTCCTAGTAACATACCACGTACACTATATAGTGGTGATGACATAGTCTAATTGTTCACCAATAGAGACTTTGTTCCTATTTTTTTTTAAAGGTTAGGCCAGAATAGAATAGCCATACCATTTCGCCAAGGTCCACCATTTTTAACAACAAAGTCAACAGTGTTAAGAGTATAAAAGTAATGAATATCATAAACTTGAAGAAATCTTTACGCGAACAGAAAATAATTGAAGTAATATAAAGACAGTGCAAGTCATTCATTAACACTTACGAGGTATTACCCCATGCCTAACCGTCAAAATTATGGACCTGGACGCCAGGTTTTGGACCTGGACCTCTTCCAACAGGAGGAATGCGAGGCATTAATTTCCGAGTTCGCCATTGCTGGTTTGTCACAAGGATTTAGAATTGGCTCCAGCGTTTGACCTTGCATTCCCCTCTATATATTCCTACACCAAGGTACCCATTTTTTTCACATGCCCCTCGCCTTCCTCTAATCCAACCAACCTATATACGGATGCATACCTTGGAGAGAATATATATGGGTCGTTTCAAGAGGAACCTACTGGTGGTGATCTCCATTGTTTTCTTCCTCTGGCTTTTGTGTTGCCAACCCATCTTGGCTGCAGATCAGCTCATGGAGGAGCCGCATGATCAACGCGGGCAAGGAAGTGGGTATGGGGCCGGCTGCACCCGGAGTGGCCCGGATTCCAATTCCAAGTCATGTGACGAGCCCTACCGTGCTACCGTCCGTGCGCCCATTCCCTATCGATACGTACATCTTCCCCGCCCTGCCAGGGCCAAACCATTCTGGTAACGTACCGTGCATAAGATGCAGTCTCGAGGTCCAAGTGCCTGTTCATCCATGTTACGTGGCCTTGCTTTGATCGGGTTCCGATCCATATGTGGAAGCCAACCATTAGATTTTGATGGTAATTGATCAAGTTACCTTCAAAAAAGACCATAATGATCAAGTTTCTTGGAAGTTTGACGGGTAGTTTCGTAGAAAAATTAAAGTTTTTACGTACAAATTAAGTGAGATATGTGTCATTAAAAATAAAGGGCTCACAGTGGTTCCTCTGAAATGAAGTATTTTTAGTGGGTTTTAACATTAGTAGGACATTTGTCAAATACTTACGCCCAATGTTACATATCTCAAGCAACAAGAAAACAGGGAAAAAGATGTGAAGCAAAGCTCTTTCGCGAATTTTTGGAAGGAAAAAACTCGCTGGCTGGATTCCACCTTCTCGTTGCAAACAATATCACCTTACAATAGTACCCCTACAGCATACAAAGTGACAATCCAACGATAGATATGTATATATATGTATATAAATGACAGGTATAATTAGTATAGCTATGTTTTACATCCCCCCTCAAACGGATGCAAGTCTGCAAGCATCGGTTGCTAACGAGAAATTTATGCGACTCCTTGTCATAGCTTTACGAAGTATGTCGGCTATTTGTAGTGTTGAAGACACATAAGAGAAATGATATTATCAAGATAGTATTGTCTAATGAAATGGCAGTCAACTTCATCGTGCTTTGTTCGCAAATAGAAGATAATTGCTTGCAATTTTGATGGCACCTACAGCATCAGCTTGTAGGATGATTGGAGCAGAGGAATTGATACCTATATTTGAGAGGTCCTAAAAACCAAATTATTTCACTACAACCAATTGACATCAATTTAAATTCAGCTTCCATAGTGGGGTTTTGAACTAGTGTTATGTTTCTTACACTTACAAGCCAATTATGTTTCTCCAAGGAAGGAAGATGCAATACCCTCTAGTGCACCACCTAGTGTTAAAGCAACCAGCTCAATCTGTATCATTTTACCTATAGTTCTCTTTTAAGTATCCAATAATAAAATTAATAAAATATGATCTGATCTATCAATCCAACTTGTGTTTAATCTACCATAAATATATTTAGGTTTAAACTAAACAGATCGGATCATAAACAGATCGATCCATTTAAATTATTTAATATTTAGATTGAATTTATGTTTAAGATATTTAATTTATTTAATATTCAAATTAAGTTGAGACAGATAATCTATTTAATCTGTTTAATCCGTTTAAGATCTATTTAATCTGTTTAAAAATCTACTTAATCTATTTTCAATTTGTTTAACCTATTTAATCCGATAAAAATATATTTAACCTATTTAATCTATTTAACCTAACTTGAACTGTTTAATAAATAGATTAAACGGATCGAGTCGGATTATCTATTTAATAAACAAGTTAGATTTAGATCTGAATTTTGATCTATTTAATAAATAGATTATATTTAAATTGATAATTTTTTGATCCGATCCATATCAAGATGATCTGATCCGATTTAATTACCATCACCTACTAATAATGCGACCGGCAGCACAAAGCTGTGTGTAAGGAGAATAAGCGACAAATTTGGCCAACAATACAACATCATGTGATATATCAGTTTTAACAGTCAAATCGATAACATTGCCAACCAGCTGTCCATGCATAGCAGCATCTTTCAGCCACATTTTTCTTTGAATACTTTACATTCATCTCAATACATAGCAGTTCCCATTTTCATTCGTTACAGATATTGCATTGGCAGGATGGTTTGGTCCCCCCCATTGCCACCTAACTCCATATGGATGATATGTTAGCATAGAATTCATGAATGCTGTCCTCCTTGAGATATTTGAGATAATTGCTGTTCCAATCGACAAAGGCGAGCGTTGTTGTTTTGTTGCTATATCCTTCTGAGAAAATCACACATTAATTTCCTTCATCGTAGAGAACTCGGTGAGATTTGAAGGAGTTCAATATCAATGTGATAACTCTGAAATTGTTAATCATCTTAATTTTGGCACCTAGCACTTGCCAACCAACTTCAGGATAGCTAAAGTCAAGAAGAGATGTCAACAAGAAGATTACTTCCAAAACAAATACCACAAGAATAGTACGTGAATGTAGGAAGACAACTTCTCCTGACCTCCAAGGAACAAGTAGATCGATCTGTCTCTTCAAAGAAAGATCTGAGCCAACCAGCAGTTGGACCCTCCAAGAACTGCCCCCTCACACTCACAGCATACACTCCTGACCTGTCCCTACTTACCCACTTGTGGCCCTCTATGATATCAAATCCAGTAACCTGAACCTAATCTTTGTAGAGGCTTCAAGAGAAGCAAGCAACCAGTGACAAAAAGGAAGGGCGCAAGAAATCTGAGTATGGCCGTCTTAAGCTTCATTAATAATTTAACAAAAAAAAAAAAAAGGAGTATAATTAAAAAAGTCGGCAGCTGCGACCGACTTGATGTAACTGACTTCCAATTAGATATTTTTCCTGATCTAAGAGCACCCTCGCTTTTATCTGGCGCACCCCGTTTGTGTCTGCTAAGAACCAAACCAAGTCAAGGGCGAGCGGTTGCCATCTGAAAATAGGAGTAAGCGGTGTTCCACTCTTCTAGATCCCCACCTCCTCTGCCCCTTTCGTCTCCCTTCCCTCGCCATTACCGCACCACGCCGGCGCCCTTCTCTGACGTACGCCAACCAAGTTGCGCCCGACGCCCTCTCAGGTAGCCCACCGAGATTAGATCTCCGCCCTCGTAACCCTAACAACCACCCTAATCCTAAATAAGGTGGGTGGTTATAGTCTATATATATATTTTTTTTTATCTTGGAAGTTTTCTCTAGAGGAATACGTTGTTCCGTGGGGAAACGGACGGTGGAGATGGGGAGGGAGGTGGCGGAGACCTGCATGGAAAGCATGATCTTTGAGATGGTGTCGACGTACTGCACCCGCTTCTACGCCACCAAGCCCGAGCTCGCCGCCCGCCGGATCGAGGCCATCGGCTACCAGGTCGGACTCCAGCTCTCCGAGAGGTACGCTTACTACCCAACCTTTTCCTCTCCTCCTTTTCCTTTCTAAGTTCTATTTCTAATTCTGTGTTGAATTGGAGTATACGGACATCACGTTTTAGGAAGATAAATTGCTTCTTTCGTGGTATATAATATCTTGCATTTAGATATGTTTAGATTTGCTTTTTTTTTTTTTTTTGGGTCTCCTCAAGCAGAATAAATATTACTGAGTAGCTAAGTGGAAGATATTAGATAGTGTAGATTTTAGTTGTGGGCAATGGCTTGTCTTTGGATATTAAATGCTAATAGCGTATGATCATACTTGGTGCTTGTGTTTGTAGCATGGATTTCTTAGGTTTGGGACTGGGGACAAGCTGCTAATAGTTAAACCTTCATCTAGGTTCTGGAAAAGACCTCCTTATGATGAAGATATTCATCCCCAAATTGTCCAACGAAAGGGTGTAAGTGTAACCCAGATTTTGGTGCAATAGCTGGAGGTTGGAGTGTTGATATATGGTGGTTCCCTGAAAAAACCAGGTTTATTGCTTTCTTCGGTAACCTTTCCGAGAACACAACATTTTCCTTCGAGATACACAATGGACTTAGCTCTTCAGTTTCGAGATTAATGGACTTAATCTTTCTTTAAAAAAATAATCTTATGTTTCTTGAAAAAGATAAGTAAACAATTCTGATAATCTAAGTAATAGATTTGAACTTAGCCTTGTAAGTCTATTTTAGGTGAGTTCAGTTTTCCAAGTTTATTTAGCAGTTAGATATACCTGACTTACTCTAAGCTAATAAACATGAGTCTAATTCTTAAAACTTAAACATTCTTGTAATGATTACCGACTCAATTTCTTAAGCCCTAGAAGGTGACCAGCTGACCATCTCCCAAATATAGTTTAGTGAGGCTGACTGAATTAGGATCAAATTCATTCATCTGGATCCAATCATGTGAATATGCTCCGTCCTCTAATCTTGGTCCCTTCAACCCTCGTATAATTGATTCTGAATTAAGTTTCAGGTCCAATTAAACATACAACTACAGTTAGTCCTTTGGCCTTGGTCAATTAAAGTCGGGCCTAGCTCTCCGAGTCCAATTAAACAATGTGAATAGGCTATCCCTCTGACCCTTATCAAACTGAAAAACTTGTAACCAGAATTAGCCCTCTGACGTTGGTTGAACTAAACTTGGGTGCTGTCCTTGGTCCAGTTTTGCTAGAACTCGGTCCATTGAGTTTGAGTAAGTCATTTAATTATGGTTGGGGCAGCCATCTGATGCTTGATAAATTTAATGGGTTTTATCCTTTGGGTCTAATTAAATATGTATGGGTTAGCTCTTACAATTCAGATTTGCTTTTGCTGGTATAAGAACTGGAGAATCTAGTTCTTCGTCCCCTAGTTCTTTGTTTTAAACAAATTTTCATGCTTGAGACTGTTACATTCTTTTCGATCCTCTTTTTTCTTACCAGATATACAACAGAGCGCCCACGGTTTAGTGATCATCTAGAGGCAATCAAGTTCATCTGCAAGGATTTTTGGTCAGAGCTATTCAATAAGCAGATTGATAACCTGAGGACTAATCACCGAGTAATCCCAAGAAGGAGATTGATAGCCTCGAAGATATATTTATGTGATTGTGTATTCAAGGATTTGCATGATTGTGTTTTATCATCTTGCAGGGTACATTTGTGCTTCAGGATAATCGGTTCCGTTGGCTTACATGCGTACGAATCAATTCATTGCCCAATAAGATGGATGCATCTCAGCATGACCCTTCTGCAGCAACCTCTGATAACAAAACAGCTCAAGCCACAAGCATGCATCTCTACTTCCCATGTGGAATTATAAGAGGGGCCCTCTCCAACCTTGGAATTCCATGTGCTGTTTCTGCTGACATATCCAACCTGCCTGCATGTGAGATTAATTACATTCTCTGTTTTGGCATTTTAGACTTTTTTCATTCTGGGTTGTTGCTTCATGGAATTCATCAATAATGCTTACTAAAGCATTGGTTAAAGAAGATATGCTTGAGTAGATCAGCTGGCCCGCCTTGTTCACAATTAAGGTGATTTCACATAGCAGAGTCAATAAGCAACCAAGTTTTCCACCAAAGACATGGTTTGATCATCCCCAATAGGTGCGGGCCTCTTCAAAGCTGGGAGGGTCTGGCATCAATTTGTGACTGGGTTATTTGTCATTCTGGTGGGCAGCTGATTTACTCTTGCCAAGTTCTATTTGTCTAGATGTAACTATGATATGTGTGCTTAGCATAGTGCAGTATCCCATTTTTTAGAATGTTGATGATAAGCATCCTTAGTGTTTCATTGTCTAGAATGTTACCGACAAGCATACGTTATCTGAATCTAATGTGCTATGGTTTCTGACTGATTGACAGGTTCATTTGTGGTACGTATAAAAGCTTAATGCATGCTGATGGGAGAAGGTTCGCCTATGGCTTGAAGGATTCAGAGAAATCTATCTAATTTGCTTCCATGAAATTCACTAAATTAAACTCCATTTTCATTCTTGATCTCATAAATAAACCTATAATTTCAACAATAAATTTTGCTTCATCTTTTTTCTGGAATCAGCAATAACTTGTTTTGGTTTGAAAGAATAGACTGCATTATTTTACATTTTTCATTTTTTTGAGGCAATTTGTGTTACTTTATATAGAAATTCCTATCTGTAACAGATTTGGATGCAGATGTTGCTTCACTGAGAGCTAGTGTTTTTTTTTTTTCCTTTTCTAATTAGGAATTGTAAAATTCTAGATGTTTAGCTAATGATGCACTGCATTGATGTTCTTGCTTCTTTGCAAGTGCATTCATGTAGTTTTTATCCTCCATATTTCTTTGATTATATGAGGGTTTGGATACTAGTCTATAGGATTAAGGCTTCATTTAGCATTGGTTTTGGAGGGCTGGAAAGCACTCAAAGGGATGATCTCTTTTATACGATTTTAAGGTGTTAGGTAAAAATTTTGAAATAGCTTTCTATCTCCTCCAAAAGCTAAAAAAGATTTACTAGGGGAAACTTTTAACCAAAATAAATGAAGTGGATATACGAAAAACCAAATCAATAATCATTAATATTAAATCTTTTAACTAAAGTTGAAAAGAGGAACACATAGGTTAGAAATAGACTAGAAATGCCCAGAAGGCAACGAACAAAACTGTAAGCAATATAAAGCACATCAAAGCCTCTCCAAAAAAGAAAAAGGCATGAAAATTTAAAGTATATGGATGGCCAAGGTGTTAGAGTAGAGTGTGAGCAATAAGGAATTATAATGAGCTTGAATTATCCTGGAGCTCTGAACCTTAGAAGATGGAGAAAGGGGGGAAAGGAAGAAGAATGGAGGAATATATGACATCATCAAGGACGAGATAGGTATGAGAGCAGGTGAGCACTGCAACCCACATAATATCCTTCATCTTGCTTGGTGCTGGAGAAGAACCCCTCTCTCTCACGCATCAATTCAATGGTCGGAAGGTCTATGATCTGACAGTCTCCATGCAGCTAATCAGGGAGGGGTCTGTGCAAGGCATGCGATTAAAATTACTAGTCAATAACGAAAAACAAGTAGATCTATATCTGTACTCGATTTTTTTTCATTGCCTTATTTTGCTCAATCTTGAGCCTCTCCCTCTCTAAATTAGTCATATAGCAAATGTAGACGCAGAGGAGGGGTGCTTTACCATCTATTTTGGTGTCTGAAGAAAGGAAAAGACTCAGAATTAAGTAATTGTTATGAGGAAGAAGATTGTTGATTAAGATTAGAGGACAAAAGCTCTCTCTCTCTCTCTCTTTCTGCATTTGTATCCATTATTTTGTTAATGAGTAATTTAAGATGACAAGCTGATAACCGTGGTGAATGGAGCTGTTATCCAGATCCTCCGTCAGAAATTAACAGAACCACCCATGTGTTTGTCTTAGACTGCCAGAATTCAGGGACAAGGCATAAATTGGGGCTCCTTCAGATGACATTCATAAGAAACCTGCAAAAAAATAATATTTATCTCCCTCTTGGCATTTAAGATTCATGATGAACAATACAGACTTCGACACATCATGCTTTCTTTCTTTTTTTGGACAAAAAAAGGGAACAAAAACATCCAAATGGTGCATTCAAGCAACAGGTAATCAATCCAAATACACTCTTTCCGCAGACTTCATATGTCAGAGTTACAAATATCTGCAAGTTAAGGAGATAGACCATTTTCCCATATAACTAACAAGCATGAAAGTATAATAACAAGAAAATCAATTACAGCGTGTCAGGTTCAAATGAACGTTGCCACCCGAGGATTGGTATAAAAGCTTTAACAAACATTTGAGAAATTATTATCCAAAAACTTTTAAAAAACAAAATATTCCTTGATTTCTGTTCTGACTTCTTCAGGTCACATTTCTCATTTCAGTGTCAGGTTGCTGATGATGACCATATTTCCATCAAAGTTATATTCTTGTACCTAGAAAGTTTTCAGATGCCTGTCACTTAGCTATTCTCTCACCAGAAAAAGCTTCTATGGGTTAGCATGCATATTGTTTCATCAACGATTACAGGGTCACCTGGTAAATAGCAAACAGTACCAATGTGAAGAGGAAATATTTTCACAGAAGAGCATCCCCAAAGGAGATGAGCATACCACAAAGCGGAGCAAAGCAACATGGATTAATGAGATAACCACAGTACCCTACTTTAACACAAGGTTCAATAGCCAAAGCAATAGCTACGAGCCCCCAACCTACGAATTTACAAATCTAATGCTTAGTGCATCTCACACTAAAGAAAGTCTGAAAGACAAGTTCAGGGTCCTCATCAAGATTAACATGCACCACTACCAAGATGAGGAAGATATGCCACCAGTAAGTTAATCAACCAGATTGTTCCGATCAACATGAAAATGTCGCCGGTAAGTCCGTAACCTTCCTGTGGAGCTGAAACTCTCGACTACATCCACCACAGAAACCAACTAGTTCCCTTCCTCTTCTGATCCCTTCAGGTACAGAGGTTCGGTGGCATCCCCGCTTTGTCCACCTGAGTTGCCACCATGTCCTTCGGTAGGCAATGCATTCCCCACTTCCTGCTTTGCAGATCCACTGCTGCGGCCAAAGTCAGGAAATACGCCGGCGGCCAGTGTCCCATTACCTCCAATGCTGGTCTCACCATGAAGCATGCTGTACCCACTGTTCCCTCCGGAGCTCATTCCAAGCTGGCTATGCAGTGCTGCTTGCTGCTGTTGCTGCAATGCAGACATTGGTGACTGGGCATACAGCATGGCAGACCGAGCAGCCATGAGAGATTGTGGTGTCATCTGCTGGGCTTGCTGGTGTTGCATATACCGAGGGCCTGATTGCATCACAGCATTTGGAGGAAACTGTTGGAAAGAATTAACATCAGATATGCGATGACCAGGTTACTTTTATTTTTAATGGAAGTTGAGGTCCTATGGGTCAAAACTGATCATGGATATTGTATTAAATTCTCAAAAGAAAAATGCTATCATGGAAAACTGTGAATGCGGATATTGGAACTCCCGGAAGCATCACATACTGGTGCCTCCCAGTAGTCAGAATATGAAGTTTCTTTCCAAAAAAGCTTTTGAGAAAAGTTTTTAGGTGTGAGCATAACATTTCTCTATTTCAAATTTCTGTGATCCCTTATACTTGCATACAGACATATGACATGTATGTGTACACAGTGATAGGCTGAAAGCAGATTTTACATAATTGTGATGGTTACAATCGAAAAATACAAGTTTCAACTCTTTAACAAATTCTCCTCCAACATTCTAATTCTTAAAAACTGGGTTTAAACACCACTTATCTACTTCAGGTACAGTTACAAAAGAATGCATATGGTTATAAAACTGCATGGATGGTCTACCAAATTTTCTCCTCCATATATTCCATCTTTCACATACCCTGAGCCCTTCTCACCCCAACACACCTCTTGAAGAAGCATGAGCCCTAGCAACCACAGAAGTCCCCAAGCAAAATATGTCCAATGGAGCAATAGGCTCACTTCATTGGTGGGAAGTCATGCCCTCTGTTCAACCTTGGCATATGGTTGATGCTACCTACACAATTTATGAACCAACATTTGTTGACAAGCAATTGCCACTGAAGTATGCATCCCACAATTAAGTAATACCATAAAACGGAGTTCTCCTTTTTGGCATTTGTGGGATTCGCTTATGCATATGTTGTCTAAACGCCACATTAAGGCATGGAGTACAGTTACATCAACTTTGTAGTCAGCTGACAGTGTCATATCCATGGATTTGAACCGTCTGGTTTATCTTTACGTTTTCTTTCATTATTTTGCTACAAATGCATAGTTTCACTGGATCTCAGTGCATCAGTATTTCATCTTCACTGATGTTTCACTATATACAAGAACCAACAGTTATCTTTGTGCCAATAGCAGAAGGCATGTATGATGTGAATTTACAAGGTGGGAATGGCATGCAATACCAAATATGGTTTACAACCACTCCATTTTTCAGCAACAAGCAAGGAATTGT
This sequence comes from Elaeis guineensis, assembly GCF_000442705.2. NCBI lineage: Eukaryota > Viridiplantae > Streptophyta > Magnoliopsida > Arecales > Arecaceae > Elaeis > Elaeis guineensis. Next base: position 92,101,759 of record NC_025994.2, on the reverse strand, counting down.
CGCTTTCCATTGGATTACGTAGGAACTCGTGAGACTGGCTATAGCTTGCTCAGATAATGTGGTAGTTTTTGTCGCCTTGGTCCATGGGGTTCGTTAGGTTTTTCATAAAGAAAGAACATGTGAACTGACTGGTAACAATGAAGAAAGTAAGCCACGGTTACATGAAATGTGAACAGTGAGAGAAACATTCAGTACATAAATCCACATAGTTTAAAATGTATTCTCGTGATGGACCATCTTCCTTCTTCATTATACTAGGCAAACAAGGTCATTTGCATTCATTTTAAGTGTATACAGCACCAAAGATCATAATTGGAATTGATATCTAACAAAGTTTAATGTACCGACCCATACCGCATGGTATTAGGCATATCATACCATACAGGTAAAGTATCAGAACAATATGGAGGTTTAGTCTGGTACTGTACCAAAACATGGTATAACTGTGTCTCACCTCCAGCAACATACCATGTTGGTATGGGGTTGCACCATACGAACCCGTACTGCAGCGATAAGCTACTGGTTCGGTACTTGGTGCTGGTAGGACAAACTTCAGTCATAATAATTGCAAAATTGAAGGAGATAGGAACAGTGGATGGTATACAGAAGAAAGCATTCAACATATCACTAACATAGTTTAAAACCATAGTTTTAACTAAGCATATCTTCCTTCATAGCTATACTAGGCAAGGAATTAACTTAAAGTATCAAAAAGTTCGTATATGAAAGTAATGTACTTTAGATATCCTTGCTAGAAACCTATATATACCCATTTTCTGTGAGAAATAAATATTATAAGCCAAAATATCATACAAGCTTCCAAAGAATCTCCTGATTCATGATTTATATGACAAGATGAAAAGAAGAATTCATGATTTAACATTGACAGTGATTTATACCTGGGCAATGGTGGGAACTTGGGGTTGACTATCTGCAATCGCAGCAAGGTACATCAGATTTCTTTGAAGCTTAGCTTGATTCCTGAATATAGTAAATAAATGAAACAGTTAACTTTATTATTCCTGCAAAATAACAATATACATGCATGTATCTACTAGAAAATTTTCAAAATATCTAATCTAGGATAGAAGATGGAATATAGCGCATCATTTTGTTTTCAAAATTATAAGCACTTGAAATAATTAAAAGAAGACCAGAACATAGGATATAACTAGGTAATTTCATTTTTTAACTCAGCTAGCAGAAATGGAAGAAGAAAACAAGCATATCATGTAAAGTTGATGCATGGCATCGGGAATAAAACTGCTCCTGACACAACTCTCTGCCTACAAAAAGAGTGCTTGATGAAAATATTTAGTATCTTCAATTCCAGCTAGGTAATGTAAACTGTTCTCCAAAGATGAAAATACAAACATGACAACGTCATAAGAATCAAAAAGTATGAGAGGAAAAAAGGAAGAATTTAGATTTAGTGAGAGAAATCTTAGCATGCATCCAGTTTCATTAACCCCAATCAAAAATCAAAGAGAGACCCCTCTGCAGTCGTTTCATTCTATATTCATTCTCCCAGATCACGATCCAGGGGAAAAAAAAAGCTATGAAGTCCGCTTACATTGTTCATTATATCTTTATAAAAAAACCATAGAAACATAAACAAAATTTAACTCACTATTTCATGGTATGTGCAAAAGACAATCAGCTCTTGAAGGCCAGCAGTGAAAAACTTTGACAGCATCAAAGTCAATTCAAAACGAACTAGATTACTTTTAGTTACCTTAAAATCACATTATGATAAACACTGGATATGTGTAAGCTACATGGCTGTCACAGTGATAATTATAAATCAGCCTTGAGGCATTGACTTGCAAATCAAATCAGCATTTACTGAATAAGCTTAGTATCTTTGCAACATCTGCCTTCAAACTGATGTCAACCATCAAGCATTTTACTTACATGGCATCAACATCAGCAGTAATCAAATTCTCATCTGTCACTATTTATATATCACAGGATGTTTTAAAATGTTTAAACATGATTGTAGGAAAAACTTAACATCAAAACTAAACTATAAGACTTCCTTCTTGCTTGGTCGACCATGAAATTGCAAGTATGTAGCAGAAGAAACTAACTATAAATTAAAAAACCTGGGTTTACCAAAGCTTTCTATTTGGCAGGTTTTGCATAGGTCAAATAACTGATTGTGGGTGAGAACTTCAGATGGTCAGATTTGATTTTAACAATGATTTCTGAATGTGCCCCTATTGCATAACAAAGAGATACGAAACTTACTCAGCACATTCATCTGCTTTCCCTGAGTTCTGATTGTCAAGAATGGCCAGAATCAACTGCTTATTCTCATCCAAATACTGCAATGCAATCAAGCAAAAACAAGCCCTGAATGAGACTCAGTGGAAAAGTAGATCACATTAAAATGCACAGAGAAAGAGAGAGAGAGAGAGAGAGAGAGAGAGAGAGAGAGAGCTCAATGGAAAAATAGACAACATTAACACACACGCACAGAGAGGTGAAGTGAAAAGGCTACTTCAGAAAAGACACCTAATAGATGCATAAGGTAATTGCAATTAGTGAACTTTTTTATGTTTAGACTAAACTAGAAATTAACAAAAGAACAAAAACGGAACCAGATAAGCATATCGATTATAGGAACAGCATCATAGCATCAATCAATGCAAAACAGAAGCTCTTACAGCAATAGATGACACATCATATCTTTATGCCCTGCCAAAAATCAGAGAAACATAAAACATTCTCTGGGAAGCAGAGCAAATTGATTCCATATGTGCCAATCCACAGAAGACTTACAGAATTCCTATAAAGAATGGAAAAAAAAAAAAACAGAATGTGGCATACCTTAAAAACTCGATGTTAATAACTACTGAATCTCATATATAATCAAACTGGCGACTATATGATCCATTGATGATCATGTCGCACTCAGTTGGCTGTGACAATATATGTAATGCATAGGCTCGGTAAGGAAAAAAATATATTTTGGATATGCAACTCAGTTAAAGCTCAAAGAAAAGAACCAAAACTAAAACTGAAAGCTGCAATAAAAGAAATCAAATAATATCATCCAGAAGTAGGACCACTCATGAAAAGAGCTCCAAAACTGACAAAATCAAAAAGGGGAAAAAAAAAAAAGGTTGGTCAGCACAGTCTGTTCTTAGCATTTTTAAAATTTTCAATGAGGTAGCATTACTCATAAATTATAAATGAACTTTAACATAAATGAACCAGCATTCAATTTCAAAGTAACTAGTGCCAAGCAAAGAAATAACCAACGATCCACCAAGCTTCCGTGTAAAGTGAAAGGCGCCCAAAAAGGAAAAGAACTCATCCAATATGCATCATCCCAGCCAGCACGACTGAGAGGAAAGGCAATCCCACTTGCCCCACGACGAACTAAAAATGCCAAAGAAAAAAAAAAAGAATGAACGATGAAAAATAAAAGCACAACTTACTTCTCGTAGAAACAGGAATCCTAACTTCTCCACACCGACAGAAGCCCGCCGATATTTTACAAAAATAACACCAATCGATTTATAAAAAGAAAAAAAATCTATGATGGCAACAAAGATTAATCATTGGCAATCCAATCAAGAACAAGGACACTCATTTACCAAACAATCAAAGAATGCACTATTGGCTTGCAAACAGACCAACTCATCTGAAACGTAAGGAGTAAAGCAACCAATGGAAAAACTAAAAAGAAAAAAACGAAATAAAAAACAAAAGATCCCCGTATGACAATGAACCACCAAAGAACTCCCTGTTACCCAAAAATCGCACGAATCACCACGGAGAAGCTCAACCAAGCAACCAAGAAAAGGCAACCTATTTGCCAATGAATCAGCCAAAAAAAAAAACAAAAAACCGACCTTTCCGAAGCACCCAAACATCAACAGTCGACAAGAAAAAAAAAAAAAGAAGAAACAAATAAGAACATGATCTACAAAAGAAAAAAAAAAAGCCTCGAAAAGCAATACCACACAAAACACCTGAAATACATCACCAGATACACCATCATCACACCCCAAAAATCCAATCAAAACAGGAACACCGCCACAAAACCGAAACAGAAAACCAGATAAAGATTAAAAGAAAAAAAGAGATTTTTTTCCTCAAAATAAAAGAAATGGAAAGTGGAAACGAAGAGGACCTGCTGGATGATATCAGTGGTGATCTGATTCGGGGAGGCGTAGGCGGCCATCATCGGCTGCATCTGCATGAGGTGCTGCTGCATTCTCTCTCTAAAAAGCACACACAATCTCCCTCTCCCCCCTCTCGTTCGCGTCGCAAAGAAAGAGGCAATAAAATGAGATGAGAGCAGGTGGCGAAGCAGAGGGCCGGGTGGTCGTTTTTTGGGCTTTGGGAGGTGGTTTTTTGGAGGTTTTGCCCCCCCTCCCCCGTCTAGTTGCTTTCACGCTCCCCTCACCGCGTAACGCCGCTACTTCGCATTTCGATGCAGTATTTCTTTATACTTTTATCAGGTTCATAGCCGTTGCTGCTCCTCATTAGACGGTGGAGCGTGGGAGGTGACCTCACCTGAGGTCTTGGGGATTCGATGCCTTCTATTTTTGTCTCCCTCTTCCGACCGTCACGTGCGAGGGGGGGCGGGGGGACGGGTGCTTCGAGTCGAAGCGAGGAAGAAAACCTACGACCGTAATCTCGGATCACATGCTTGTTTCGGTCGGTCGGAACGCTCGGTCGGGGTTGGGGTTTCCATAAATTTTCCGTCATGCCCGTTCTGCTGCTACTTCGCTTTTGCCAGGGGCAAGATGTAATACTGTACTAGGGAAGGTGCCTTGCGATTAATGCAACAAGTATGTGGGGTTTCAATATTCTGAATTAGTTTTTCAATTGCTAAAAAAAGAGGGCATATTTGGTGGTGAATGTTGAGCTATGGTGAAGATGAAGAGCATGTGACATGCACTTTGTTGAAAGAAGAAAGACATGATGCGGAGATTCCGCATCAAGATATTGTACATTTTGGTTCATACCAGTCGAAGCAAATTGATGTAACTTAATGCACATCTATAGAAAATCTTGCTCTTTAAATTTCTTGTGTTATGTACTTGGAGATGTGATCAGTATCGTATTGATGATTCAATATCGTTTAGTACTGTTTCAGGACTGGCATGACAAATAGTATGGTGCAACTATGCTATGTTGATAGTAGATCATCTGGCGTGAATTCATTGTCAATTAAGAGCAATGCTAGAGCAATAAATGTTATATCAAGGAGCATCTCTCATAATTCTCAACTTGGGATAAGGAATGCAATAAATTTGCTTGTGATAGGTAGTATGGTATGCATTGGCTGCACCCTTTTTCAAAAAAAAAAATAACATTATTTTCTATTATTTGACCTAACGTTTACATATTCAAGGTCTAAAGTTCATGGCCTTTAGTTTTATTTATCATTCATTTATGCTGGTCAACAACAATTGATATCAATTTGGAATCTGTGTGCTGAAAGCATGAATTTTAAGATTTGCAAAAATAAACTTTGAATTTAAGGGAAACCTTATTTTCTAAATTAAGATTTGCATTTAGATTTTTCTATAAAAACACTAAGTATTAAATAAAAAATAAATGAAAAAAACTTGCTTGTGGTAGGTGGGATGACAAGCATGTGCTACGTCTTTTGTCAAAATAAAAAAAAACATTATTTTTCATTATTTGACCTAACATTTTCACATCCAAGTTCCAAAGCCCGTGATCTTCTTATTTATTTATTTCTTTGTACTAGTCAACAACAATTGATACCAATATGAAATCTGTGTGCTAAAGCATGAATTACAAGATTTGCAAAAATAAACTATGAAAATGAAGGAGGCCTAAATTCCCAAAGATTTGCATTGAGCTTTTTTCTCAGAAAAAAGCATTAAATAAAAACACCTAATGTCATGTCATTGTTTTCATGAAGATTTCAGGAAATTGTGAAAGAAATTGCAAAGCTATGCCTCTTTGCTTTCACAATTGTGAAAGAAATTGTGAAAGATTTCCTTCTTATTGAATTAAGCTTCACTATGACTCTTTGCCGATTCATGAAGATTTCGGGGGGCAATTGCAAAGCTACCACAAGGCAGCAAAACGGGGTCTATTTGCAAGTAAGAAGTGGAGGAAGCTTGCCGTAACTAAAGCACCAGGCTATAACGACTCATCATGCTTGTACTTTTTCTTTTCTTTTTTTTTCTCTGCTACACGATCGGTGAAGCGCTCGCTTTGCATCGCTTTATATGCCGGTCGGATAGATCAGAAGAGCGAGAGAGTAAAAGGAGGAAGCAAGGGAGATGCTCCCGGTTCCCAAACATGATGGAGTTGTTAGGCTGGATAAAGGCTGGCCGGGTAAGATGGGGATGGGATGCGATGGATGGGATTGGATGGGATTGGAATCTTTTATCCCCATGCATAGAAAGCAACATTTGCCTGCCACAGGACATGTCCTTTGCCTGGACTCCTTAACTAATAACAACATACTTCAGTCTTCTCTCTCATTGTCTTCCCTTCTCTGTGCCTCCTTTCTTTTTTTTCTTTCACATTTTTACTTGGTCATTTATGTTTTACTGGAAGTAAAATGGCTGTTGTGCTGCATACTTTGAACCGTAGGGGGTCACGTGACCCTAAGACAGACATATGGCACTTCCCAACTCAATAGGCTTTCACATGAGATTCTACTTTTTAGGGAACAGCTCTGTTGTCTCCATTCATACAGGGTACAACTTTGATAGCTAACGCGGCAAATAGTAATTGGATGGTATACGAGAAACTACAAGTCATGGCATCAATGTCAGATGACTATACCAAGATAGGAGATGAAAATAGTTGGTCCCACTAACAGGACCCATTATTCCATGTCTAGATGAAGAACGTACAATACACCATACTTTTCCAGAATACGAGTTGCATGAATGATTCATTTCCTTTCAGGACATCGAGGACGCATCACACAGATCTTGAAGAAACAAAAAAAAAAAAATTTCAATCTCTTCCTCTATTCATTTGCACATATTTTAAAGCAGTCATTATATGACCCAACGATTGCTTTACTTGTATGCTACTTTTAGATGCAATTTTACGGTAACATGCGAGAGTGCAAATGGCACTGTTCCGTTTTGAGCGATGACACCTTTCTTTTGATCCTAGTTGACTTCGGTGCGTGACTTACCGACATAATAATATGGTTGTGCACCGATCGTATCTAGAACGACCATAAGTTGCTGCAACAATATATTAAACTAATATCTAACTTTAAAAAGTAAAAAGAACATATTTTTCTAATTCTTTTATTGTCGACTTATAATGGCTAGAGTCTCAAAATACACTACAGCAGCTCAACTAAGATTAAAGACTCCATTCAAAACTGCAGCAATTTCTGACCGAGTCCTCGTGGCGTCGAAGTCTTCGTTCCACCCATCTAAACACGTCTCAGATGACATGTGATTGCATAGTGATGGGAATGGATGCTACAGGGGCGCCGAACAGAACGTACGGGCCCTACTGAACTGTTTCCCCCTTGCAATTTTCCTACAAGGGAGCAGTTGATGGTGAAGTGGTCCGTTAAATCAAAGACTTCACAAGTCTCGAGTGGGACCTCCTATGAGCTATCCACAACTTTCTAACACAATTACCTGCAATCTCCTAGAAGCATCAATTTCTGGAGAACGGATAACAAAACAACATATGGATCCTTGCACCAATTTCTGGCTGAACAAAGCCAGCAACAATGAATATTTGGTGTATATTTGCTTTTCTTTTTTGAACGTTTAGTGCACTTGCTATCGGTTTCAAGTTGTACAACAATTGACAGCCAGTGGATTTGACATCTGTGGCAATGTTAGACCATGTCTCGGACTTCAATACTGATATAAAATTTAAAACCAACATCTTTGGTTATTATAGCAGAACGGGTTAGGGCATGTGTGTCTTGAATAGGGAGGTGGATAGCATTTAGCTGAGCGCAATATGCTATGGAATTGGTAAGCTGAATGGAGTATGATATGGATAGACTGCTCCATTTCCTGCTCGATTTTTTTTTTTTTTTTTTTTTTTTGTAGGGGGGGGTGGGGGAGAACATTTCCTGCCTGTAGTTGGGGATTGGTGCAATGCAAAGGAGTTGATGAGGGTTAGCCACGCCCCAACCGAAGAATGGAGTGATGGCTTTCAGCATTTTCCAAGGGATTAATAACCTCCTCTGTCTAAAGAGGGAATCAAATTGAAGTACTCCAAAGCTTGAGAGAAAAAGCTTGACGCTCGAGATATCTTAGCTAAGAAGCTTGAGAAGCTAGATTTGGAAGGCAATCTGCTCCTTAATATTCTGCACCTGCAGTTCTCCTTTGAATGCCTTTGTCTTGACTGGAGTTTAAGAAGTTTTTGCAGATCAGCCCAAGTGATCATCCTAGTGTTGCTTGGGGCTATGGCATGGGCTTGTTGGAAGGAAAGAAACCTAAAGAATTTTTCTTAACAAGCAATTTTCTGTTGCTTCTATTACTGCAGGAGGCCTTCATCTTTTTAGCAATTAGTGCAGCCCATGTAATCACAAGCTTCTTGCCTGCATTTGCAGAAATTTAGCACAAGATCAAGGAGTTCGGATCCTCATAGAGTTCTGTACTACCATGGATAGTTGTCATCTTATCCATCCCGAAGATGAATCACTGTCATTTATTCCAAGAGATGAAAAAGGTGAAGAAGAGCCGCACGTCTCTAAGATGGATGATGTGGCAGCTATCTATAATGACACCGTCCTCAAAGGTGCAAAATTCGCACCAAAGAGGATCCCATTAGCCAAGTCAACTGCACTATCAATATTTTGGCTGATGTCTGAAACTTTATAATGCTAGGTGCATGGCACCTAAAACTGAACCATGGAACTCTGCATTTGGCTGAAACCTTTCTGTTTGCACACCTGGCTAGAGCTCCATCTATGCTTTGTCTAACAAGGACCAACGCCTAGGAGGTCAAAAAATACAGCAACCAATCTACCTCATATGCTCAATCTCAATTTAGAATGGTGTGTGCTAACACTATCTCTTGGAATTGGTTTTCCAACTTCAGAATGCAAAGAGGTGTCTTACACTGCTGCTTGACTTGGACGAACCATTGAATGCCTGATCCCTCCTTCCTTTGTTTCCAGAGGTTTGGCGTGTTTTTACTGTAGAATGGAGCAGCAAATTGTCCTGTGTTTCTTTTGGCAAAAGATGCACGAATAATTCATAAGCAAAATATTTGACTTCAAAATAATTTTACATAAAAATCTAGTAGCTTGGTTTCATGAAGGCATAGACTCTTATAATTTTACCATAAAATCAATTTTATCAATAAAAAAAAATTCTATTTCCAATATCATATACATATAAATTTTTAGCTTATTTATCATAATCTTGGAAATCTAGTAGAGTGATAGAGAGATCAATTTATTTTAACTTAGAGGATCCACTCAAAATATCAGTTAAAAAAATTATTTATGATAATTGTTCATTATTTTGATTATTGTTATTTAATTCTATCTTTCTCAACAAAAAAACTGAACTCTCCAATTTTCCACCAATTCCAAATCACATCCATCATTTAATGCTTTTTTTTTTTTTGTGGGGGGGGTTGTAATCTAAAATGACTTACAATAAAATCAAAATTCTTATCATATTCCATAATTATATCAAGATTAGATTCTCAAAATCATGAATGCTAATACATTATAATACAACTCATATATATTGCTCAAAATATATCTTCATATATCAGTTGTTTAATCTTGATGACATTTTTTTTGAAACTAAGCTTGGTACATTAATCATAATTTTATCAATATAAATCATCTATGTTCATCCAAAGCAAAGTCCTAAGTATCTCAATTTATATTCACAAAAAAAAAAATATTATGAAATAATTCATTGGATTTCTAGTCCCAATAATTATTTTGAAAAATTCAATCAAAATCTTAATTCTACCCCACTCTCACTAACCTAAGTTCTCATGATCTTGAATCTGAACTCTGATACCACTTTATTTATCATGCTATGATCTGACAATCTAAGCTGAGTATGCGACAGATGACCGTACATCCACATGATTTATCTTATAGAATATGTAAGGCTTACATTTCTTATAAATACATGCATAGTTCCAACTTAGATAGTGGTGGATATGCGATAATTGACTTAACATGATTATTCAAAAGAGTCTACAAACTCAAAATATCACATGAAAACTCATATAAATATCCAAATAATTTATTCTAAAAAAACTAATTTAATTTTTTCTAGATCTTAAACTCCTCACTGTTCAATCTCAAGTCTCATCTATTCTGCTACATCTGAAAAAATAGAAAAGGTATGATGAACTTTACAAGCCCGATAAATTATCAGAACCTGTAGTTTGATTAAATATAAATTTTCTATTTGCATGATTTTTAGAAATAAAAATATGTTGATAAAATATATCACATTTATCCATATAAAATTTAAGATATATAATACATTAGGCCAAAATAAATTTTCCAAGACAACCGAGAATCAGCCATGAAAGAAACTAGAACCTGATTATAATATATCATCCATCGGTCATGTGCCAGTAATTGCCCTACTAAAGGTTCAAAAGAAAACTAGCTCTAATATTATATGGAGAAACATACTCTCATTAGCATGCTAGCCATTAGTCCTACCTGACTAGGGCTGAAAGAAAACTAGCTCCTGACTGTAACATACCAGCATGTACCAGTAATCATCCCATTGAAGGTCTAGAAGGAGACTAGATTCTGAATTCATGTGATCATAGTCAAAGTAGAAAGTAGTGGAACTAACACATAACATATTTTTTATGCAATAAAATACAATTCATGTCCCAGTAAATTATATTATATTCGATCCAATATTTTACAAATTATTTTCATATAAAGCATATAAGATATAAAATATCATAGTAATAGATAAATTTTTTTATCAAATTATGTGCATCATAAAACACATTAGGGGTAGAGATAACTTATTGTCTAATTAAGTCAATTGTATCCAAGAAAATCCATCCAATAAACCTATTCACGCCTTTAGACAAACAACCCAATCTCTGGACCTACTACTCCTCTAGGGTTAAAGGCTTTGCTCAAAGAATTAACACCGTCAAATCTTTGATCAAAAAAGAGAATGAAAAATAGAGAAAGAAAAAGAGAGCCACTTTGTCAGAGTCCAAATAAGGAACTAATATATTTGGAATGGGTCAGCCAATACAGAAAGGATAGAGAGAAACTTGGTCTAGGTTCAATTAGAGCTTGATCAATTTGATGGGAGTTGATCAACAAGACATATGTCTAGATCTAATTGAATTTTGGACTCATCAAGGGATGGATTTTTATCCCTCTATATTTTTTTCTTTCTCTCTCTCTCTCTCTCTCTCTCTCACCATCTAACTAAGGTTTTTCCATCTAAAAGGGTTGATGGAGAGGAGAGGTAAGGAAGGTCCGATAGTGACACAGCCTTTGTAGTCCTGGCCTATGGTGAGGTAGCTGTAGCTTGTAACTTGTGTGCGGCGGTCTAGACATGTATATGGGATAGGGAGGAAAAAAAAGGACATCATCTCTTATTGTCTTAGTGGCAACTCCCTCGATTAAGGAAGAAAGGAGAGGAAGAGGACTTACAGTGAGCATTGTGGCAGTGATCGCAATTAACAACAATGGATTCTAGTTGTTTAAGTAAAATAGAGTAATGATGGATTTTAAAGAGAGGATGGGGTTTTGGATGGCTGTGCGTGGCTATAGTGGCACGACAGCCACCGAAGATGAGGAAGAAAGAGAGAGGGGAAGCTCGTTGGTGATCAATCGCACGTGAAGGAGTGATTAAATTATCAATGAATTAAAATAGGATAAACTCGACCGATGATGGATATATCGTTACTCATTCAATCATTGGGGTGGCACCAATGACCGTGATGGGTCCATATCAGTCGGAAAGTGTCTACATCGGCCAAAACTCCCGGGCCATTCAAGGGCTCGAGAAAGGATCACGATCGTGATTTCCTTGTTGCTATCACGATCCCATTCGTTTTTGTTTCCCTCCGGCCGAGTCGGCTGGATCCGCCGAATTTGGTCCACGAGGGCCCAATTTGGGCCAGTTCTCACAGCAAGTGATTTCATGTACGTCGGAAAGTTTGGAAAATTGAAGGGTGCCGAGAGAAAGTTAGGTTGGGACGGGACGTCAATGGCACCTGGTTAGAGGGTCTGGCGGGAAAGCGATCCAGGTGTCCGTATTTGAAGCAAAGTTGGAATTGCTCCTTTAACGGAAGTGGAACATCATTGAATTTTATGGACTTGCTTAGCCTCTGCAAAATTGAGTAAAATCTTTGATTTCACCTTTTCTTTTCTTCCTTCTTAAAAACCTTCGCTTTTCTTTCTTTTTTTCTATTATCGTTATCCCTCTCATATTCTCACAAATGGAATGAACCGGCCAGTGGACCTTCCCGACGCCATCCTTTGCCTAAAAAAAATAGAAGAAATAACACATGGTATATATAGCTTGTCTGTGATTACCCATGAATGCAAGAACTCCGATGCATTCCGGGTGCTTTGCAATATTGCCTTGCATGTAAATTCACGACTCATTTTATGTTAGGAGTGACTGCTTAATTAATTGCATGACTTATTTCATTTATTTCAACCCGTCGGACATCAAGCTAGATTATCTGTATAACGAAATGATCAGATTTTTTTTTTTTTAATAAGAAAAATGAGATGAGGAGGGGCAACCGGAATTGTGCAACCGGCGTAACAACCCCTCCTGAATGTGAATATGACCATGAGAGTCCTCATCCCGCTGAATAAATATTCAATACATCTGAGGAGAGATTCCGAGTCGGATGAGTACGTCATCCTTAGCGAGCAATAAGCGTAACCCTTCCCACTACACCTAAAGAGAGATCTCGAGTCGGATGAGTACCCTCAACCTCACCATAGTACACAACGGGATTCGAATTCATGTTGCTTGGTTGGAAGCCAAGGTCTGTTCTGCTGGGGTAAAACTATAATAGTAATGAAATGATCAGATTCAATGGGGATATATACTTTTTGGCAAGTTCAGCGATATATTGGATTCGGATTGACAAATTTTTAACCTATCATGACCCCCACCATCGTCAATATTTTTTAAAAGCAAAAACCAGATCTAGTGTGTTAGGCCTTGTACGTGATATAAAATGAAAATGACAAGGGCTTCCGGATAGAGGATGGTGCCATTTTACGTGTCGGACCACGAAGCTTTGCCCTTTCATGCAACGGGCCATCCATTTTCCAACATATGGAAAGCATGAGGCAAGCAAGCATTTGTGATTCCAGCCCCCGGGTCAAAAAGCGTACAAATTCTTCCTATGAGTCAGCATGGACAATATCACCATATTTCTCCAAATTAATCAAAACATGCGCCGAAGACCCGAAATCATGTTGGAAAGTAAGCTTCTATATATCATGTTTCTTTTTCCCTTTTCAGTCCATTGTTGCATGCGCGCGTTTTGATCGAACAGCATGCTGTTCTTCAAACTCCATGAACTCTTTTCCGTTTTCATCCTCGTATAATAAACTGAAAATTAATGACGTTTTCTTCTTATTATTAGGCAAAACAAAAGTCTTGAGACATCCCATTGGGAGGTGAAGACCAGTACATGGACGAAGATTTCATGTTCCACGAAACCCCGTTACCTCGATGCTTCGCTAGCTTCTTTTACGGTCACAGCTTGGACCCGAGACCCAGCATTTCTTTTGGCTAAAACGTTGCCCAACTCCTCAGGTCAAATCCTTGGGCATTACGACTCTAATCCAGAGGCGGACCATTCCTATATATATCAACTCCTCTCTATTTTTAACCATCCTTTCCACCACCACCTCTCTATCTCTAGCCTCCAAACATGAGTCTTTTCGGTAGAAATCTCTTCAGGGTGATGGCCATTGCTGGCATCTTGTTGCTTCTTGGCTACGAAGCCCCAGCGGAGGCCAGGCTCTTGGTTGAAGAAAGGAAGCTGGTAGATGATGTGCTCATGATCCAGTCCCTACCCAAAGGGTCTGGTGGTTCTTCGGCTTCGGGTTGCACCAGTGGGTCGGCCAACGATGGCGGACAGTGCCCAAGTCCTTGACCTTGAGTACTGCATCTTCGTTGAGAGTGTCTTCATCTCCACAGTGTGTTCATTTTCTTTGGTAATTTTGGATCATTTTTCTTTTCTTTTCTTTCTTTCTTTCTTTCTTTTTTTTTTTTTGGTTTCCTATTCTTTGAAATTATTAGATATATGTACTGAGAAGATCCCACAGGCTGTCTCTGCGCTGCGCAGCCCTTTAGGAGGATAGCTGTTGCACCGGAGAGTCTGAGGATGATTCATTCAATCTTGAATTGATTGCTTGTAAATATATTTTTTGAGAGAAAAAAAGCATTGTATATGACATTAATTAATATATTGATTTATTATTTATAGCATTTTATCCGTGCAAAAAGTTGGGTCAGCACTTGTAAATTTCCGTGGCATGCAATTTAATATCATATGTTTAGATGGATATGCCGATTTTTTTAATTATTACACTACCCAAGCTACTTGGGATCGAATCCTACTTTCACCAAGATCTGAGAGATTAGGGATATTTAGAAGAAGGCTACTCCGCATTGTATAGATCATTGGCTACCCAAAAAAAAAATTATCGTAGGCATTTGCTAAAGGCCTCATCTAAGTCAAACCTAATAATAGCTTGATCCGTGTTAGTCCAAATTCAGATACAAAAATATACAAAATCTTCGCATATATGCACTAGCAATAATGATCCAAGCAAGAAAATTTGAACCAATAAGTTGCAAAGGTTCGTCTTAGATTGCTTGCATGCTTGCTATATAATCCATCATTGGCTGGAAGAGGACTCGGCAAGAGAGGGTGACAACAAAAATGGGCTGTTTTTTATGGCACAATTCTACCATCTATGTGGCTGTGGCTCTGGATCCATTTGTGTTGAAAACCTTTGCAATTAATACCTGAGGCTTGAAGTTTGAAACCATCTCACGCACTACGAGGAAGGGAGTGCCGCTGTAGGCCCTTCTTTCCTTATGATCCACTTCAGCATTTCTGCATCAACTTTCCCAAAGAAGATTCACCAAGCGCGGGTGGTTTTGGCTCTCATTTTTCTGTTCACACTGACTGGAGTTATATATATATATTTTTTTTTAAGATGAGGTCAATTAATTTGTGATAAAAATCAAAATCGAAATAGATTGAAATGATAATCAGAATAGTTAAATTTTTTAATATAATTATTTCATGATTGAAATCGAAATGAAATTTATTATTCAAAAAAAAAAATAAGATTTTTGGAGTTGGGATGTTCTCATTTTTGTCGGAATCGGAATGAAAATGAGACTCCTTCGAATCAAATAGAAATCACCCATTTTCATTTCCATTTCATAACTCAATTCCCTCTAACTAAACATTCTCTTAGATCATTGATTTCTATATTCAACTCTTTTGTCAAATTAATTAATGGTCACCATTCTTCTTATCCTGAGTAAACTATCAAGGCGTCACAATTGAATATGAAAAGTTTGAATCTTCTTCCTTTGACCTTGTAAAGGCTACAAGTCGACGCAGAGGACGAACAGAACAGATCCCATGCCATAGGAAAAATCACATGTAATTAGATTAGATATACATCACCACCTTGGTTATTATGAGTTTTTATATAGGAAGCTTCGTATGTGGCACGTATGTTTGATAAACCTCGGTGTGGATTTGTAGGTACCGCTCACCAACCAAACTACAAAAAGTTCTCTCAGAGAACCCAGCATGACGAGAATAGGTTTTAACTTGACCAACTAAAGTACACGTTCAACGGTTTCTTGGAAAGGATTGCAATAAACGCAATGACATCATGAGCGAGCACACAAGGTTTCGATGGGATTTTAATCCTCAAGTTGAAAATTTGACGAGTCTTCTCCCTATGAGGATTCCCTACTGAACATTTCAAATTAGAAATGATGCGAAACTTATCCATAGTAAACACAAATTAAGGAGAAGATTTCTCAAGGTTTGAATACAAAACTCTCTCCCAACTGATGTAGACATTGGCTGTAGCCAGCTCAATCTGCCTTCTTATCTTCTCCAAGTTCCCTCCTACTTCATCAACACAATCTAATGTGTAAGAAGGGAACTTTTGGTCTATACTTAAGCTAGAAGATGATGTGATAAATAAATAAATTATTAAGCCCCTCGAGGCAACATGCATCACTGTTGGAATGTTTTTTTTTTTTAAATATAGTAATCTCTTAATTCAATATTATTAATTTATCTTAATTATTTAAATATTGCTTTGTGCACATGTAAAATCAAATAAATTAAGTTTTAGATGTTATCTATTTCAAGATATGCTATGGAAAGCACTCCTTTTAGAGTAGAATTCGTCTTGTCTATGTACCAGTGGTTGATAATATTATACTTTCAAGTTACAATGGACAACTACGTGTTCTTTGCACTCTGATGAAGAAGAATCAAGATTAAACCCGAACTAGCCAAATTCAGATATGATAAAAATCAACAAAATAAATTAAAGAAATCTCTCATAATCCTGTTCTCAAATACTTTATGTTCTTTAACCCATTCGAATGGTCTCATTCAAGATATTTTGTGGGAAGAGAAAGTGCCCATTCACGCTTCTCTCGTAGAATTTTGAAAGATGAAAAAGAAATAAAGAAAATTAAATCTTTATCCATTGAAAAGTCTAGTTATTTGGGTATCAAACATGGGTTTTGTATTCAAGCAGGTTTTTATTTAATTTAGTATATATCCAGTGCTAGGCTTTTCTTAAAACATCAAAAGTTTGAATTAAACATGCTATTAATAAGCATGCCTTCACCAATGTACAGTTCACAATAGGAAGAATTCTTCCACGCGAGTTTATGCACATGCATGGATTGTAGTTTCCATTTGAATTAAGACATCATTCATGGTGCTAACCTATCTCAAAAGACACATGGTTTTCCTCTCTTTTTATCTCCAATTTTCTTTTGTTCTCTCTCACGCTATTTTTTAGGATTCTCTTACACTAGTTTCGGTGATCCATCTTAATAAATATTAATGATGTTGGTGATGACATAATATGCTAAGCCTATCATATATACTTCTTATAGGTGTCCATTAATTTAAGTTGTTATTGCAAAGGTGATGATAGATTGATGGTAATGACGATAATGATGACGATAGCCATTACATCATGTGCCGAGATTATATTGGGTGCTTCATGCTTGGTGTTGTCCTTCAATTTAGGATATTACCCGCAAAGACTCCAATTAGAATGCAAAATTTAGGAGCACGTTGTTCAAAAGATTACCATTTTTCAAGCCAATCTACGTAGAATGAAGACATGGTGGGGTCAGTGAAAGTTTTTCTTTCTTGTTTTTTTTTGATGAAAAGGTCAGTGGAAGTTATTTTAAAGCACCAGTCAACAAGAGTAAATCGGACATTCCAGATTTCGCAAAAAAGCATTCATTCCCCATCCAGTTGGAACTCAAGAAGGCCAATACAATCCAATCAACTAAGTGCAACATTCCCTACCCACCCCATCCCAATGCAGAGCCAATTAATCCAAACCAATTATTTAAGTCGAAACTTACCTCGCCACTTCGTTAGCCGTCGGTTCTCTCACGCCATTGACGAGCCCAACTCGGACCCAACCAGCTTAGTCCCGGGTCAAATCCTTAAAGATTACGATTCCATTACTAGCTATAACGACCAACTTTCTCTATATATATATATGTGTGTGACATAAATTCTCTCGGCAGCTCCATCCATCAATTCCGCTGGCACTTCTTGAACTACTCTTGCAATCATGAGTTGTGCCAGGAGAATTCTCTTCAAGGTGGCGTTCATCTCTGCCATCTTGGTGATGCATAGTTTCCAGGCCCCAGTGGGGGCACGGCTCCTGTGGGGAGAGTGGAGGTTGGCGAATGAATGGGTTGTGTTCCAATCCCTACCAAAAGGGTCTGGTATGTCTTCTCATTCTTCGGGTTGCAACATGGGGTCCAGCAACAACGGCGGTCCTTGTGCGATTCCTTGAGCGAATTATGTGATCAACTTCAATTTTTTTGTTATTTGTTCATTTCTATGCATTAATGCATCATTGCGTTATATAAAATATGTGTTACTATTTGTTTTATGGCTTTTAAATTTATTGGGTGGCTTGGAGGAGATGCTACTTGCAGCAAGGAGCAGATAGTGAAGTGAATTATGACAATTCATCCCATTTAGCTTGATTTGTTGCTTGCAATTAAATAGCCTAGAAAACATCTTTGCATGGAGGCAGCTTATATAATTAAAATATTGCATTTGTCTCCTTTTTCCGTGCACGGGACGACACTCTTGAGAAAGATCGAGTCGCTGGATCACGCTTGCCTACTGTTGTATTTGAAAATAATAAATAATCCCCACGTTAACGTTGCAGGCGTTTCATGAATTTTCTCTTTAGTGCAGATTGACCGACCTTTTATTGGCACAATCCAACAACAAAATGCCCAGCATTTTTGTTTTCATGGTATCTTATCATAAAGCCCGCTTGATTGAGAAAAATTGTCTATAAATAGTGAAATATCTCCTAGATTCTTCCCATTCCCACCACAATAAATAAGCAACTAAAAGAAGACAGCCAAGAAAGAGTGAAGAAGAGGTCGCCACGTTGGCGTAGACCGCAGGCAGCATGCCACCTTTTGAGGAGCTTTGCACGTGAAACCTGAGGTTTGGAGCGTAATTAAGATTGGGTCCTTCTCCATAGCTCCCTAGGAGCAATAAAAGATGTGTTTGGTATCTACTGGTATTACCATGGCATTTAGTTTCAGAATTCAGCCATTACATTACAAGTAGCAACTCGGCATTCAGTTTTGGAAGAATCAATGATCTTCTCACCGACTTCTCTACCTGACTGAAGGCTCCAAGTGCATGCACAGCATGAACAGCACATGTCGCATGTCATGAGATGAATTGTATGAAAAAATAAATAAACTTCTTCAAGAGCAGTCTTGCCGTGTTCTTCATTATATTACAAAAATCAAATCCGAAGTAGAATGGATTACAACGATACTCTCCATGATAACAGCTGACAGGTCCAAAAAGCACCATCTTGGTATCATGGGGACGTATGGATGTCGGCTACTCAACATCCATGTTTTGGCATGCAGTGGATCAGAACCTCTAGATTTGAAAGCTTTGCCTTGAGAGTAGATACAAATATATGTATATCTTGTACACCTTTTATGTGATAGTTCATTCACCCATTTTTAGTATGGTGGGAATTAAGCTAGATTTGTTTCTTACAGGTACCGTCTTACGGAGGTAGAACCAGACTAATCAAATAATCCATGAACCCCCGAGTTCACCCATACTTCAAAGACAAATTATATATTGCATTTCAGATAGGCAAATTATGCATCCCTGATGTTTTCAACAAAATTCACAGTATGTTTCCCCTAAAAAAAAATTAAAAAGAAAAAAAAATTATATGATTAAGAAATTTTAAAATTTTAAAAAGAAAAAAAAAAAAGGAAATCCAGTCATTTCACCTACATTGGAGTTATATTTGCTTCGCCTTCACCAATTAAGCCTAGGGTCGTACAAATTTGCCCTGCCGAGCCTAGGGGATGGGGACAATGCAAGACACATTGATGGAATGCTTGTCTAATTGCAGATGATAATAATGGCATTTCCGTCTGCTATATGATTGTTTTGACATGGAATCTCCTGCAACATTCATAACGATTCGTCAAAGTTATCAAACATGATGGGACCCACGAAAAAATTTTATTCATGAACGTAAATAAAGAGGAGCCAAAGAAAAGAACCAAGATGACAAAAAGAACCGAAAAATTTCACCTGTTTCGTTAGTGACCTATGGTATGTACCATTAGTCACCACGGTTACATCGATTAGCTCCATACTAGGGCAATTTTCTTGGAATCTAACAAAATACAATCAGCTATTGACCTCTGAAATAGAAAATATATATCGGTACTTTGCTTTCTAGAAGGCAAGGAAAACTTCAGAAACACCTTAAAACAGCCCACAGAAGTAGGCATAAGCGAAGAAATGCGGAATCATTCTTTACACGATGTTCTCTTACCAAAGGTATTCTCTTATCAAAGGTAAGGATTACAACTCACTCCGAAGCTCAGGCTCACAAATTAACTCAATTACAAACATTATTGTGCTTGAAATGATGAATCCTTATATCTGCCCTCAGGGTCCATTGGCAGGGCGGTACATGTTGTAGCCGTTTACCCCACTTACCAAATTAGAATATTCAGGGAGCTGGTATGAGTACCCATTGGCATCTCCAGTTCCCAAATTCAGCATTGACAGATCAGTGCGGCTATATGGCCACTGGTTCTGCATCACTCCATCAACATGGCCATTCGCATAGGCTGAAATGTCAACTTGTGAAACATGTCCCTCCCTCAGCCCATGAAGAGAGCTATTAGAAGACCCATAGACTCTCCGGAATCCCTCATCATAATATTGCTCATCTTGGTCAAACCGGCTAGAGCCATTTAACGAGCCAATGTCAGTCGCAGAAGCATTGCCAGGGAAGGAGTATTGGCGGCTGAAAGAGTGGTGGTGATGTTGGAGACCCTTTGTTGCCTTTCCATTACTTTGTTCCTCATCAAGTAAGTCATTGATGATATCAAGATGGGGGAATTCATCTGCAACCATTGCTAGTGCATGATATGAGGTAGCTCTGGAAGGGATCTCCGCTGAAAAATGTTTTGCTCGCATTTCCCCAATGTCAAGCCTCTCAACGTCACTAGCAAGATTTGAGTTGGACCGCGCATTGCTGCTGCTGGCTTCCTGATGTGAGCAGTCATCTTTCCATGGGGGCTGGCCATGGAGTGCTTCTGGCTTAACTGACCCAAAGGTGAATCCAGGTCTAACTGAGGTTTGGTCTTTCCTACCAAAGTTCTGAGGAGGAAGCACGGATGAAGATGATACAACAGCTGAATGGGGCTGAGAGTACCCAACACCTTGGCCAGAGGAAGTCGAGCGATGAGCAAAACCAGCTGGGCTTGCACCCATGGTGGTTTTACCCATTATAGCATTTCGGTATGATTGAGGAATGTAACTTGGGGCAGATGGAGATGGATCAGTGCCCAACCGACCTGCTGCGCTCACAGACCGGGAAAGTAGAGGCGCTGTTTGAACTGTGGAAGGCACAGGGGCAGTTGGTCTTGGTGCTGGGATGAGAGGAGCACTGGAAGGCCTTGACATTGCAGTTACTTGGTTCGTACTACTGGTGCACTTTGAGCGAATAGTGTGTCTTGAAGCTTCAGATCTGGAGGTGGAGGAAATTTGTGGTGACCTTGATGCTGGAGGAACTTGTTTATCATTCTGGGGTGTACTACTTGATGGTGCCTCTTTACTAGAAACTGGCTCAGCTGTGACCATAGTAGAAGCAGTGGTGGCAGATGTCATGGCAGTTGTTTCAGAGGACTGCTTTGGCTGGTGTAGAACGTATGGTGGCTTTTTCCCAGGACTAGATGAAGAAGAGGATGATTCTGCTATCCTTGTCTTAGAAGGCCTCTCCACATCAACTTGATCTTTGACATTTAATTTCTTTTGTAGAGATACAACTTCCTCCTCCTGAGATTAGTTAATGAAAGATCACAATGTTAATTAGCCTCCAACAACAGTTGACCCCAGCAACATAACTGCACTTTCAAGTGTTAAGAGTTCCATCTATATGCCAGATAAAAAAGATGAATGTTGCATAAGTACCCAAGATTAAGAATATCTCCATTCATTAGGGAATTATGCAGAGGCTTATAATATCAGAAATTGCCACCAAGAATGGGTCTTCTACTAGAGCCAAGGATGCAAAATATGCGGAAGATTTAAGAATTGCACGCCAATAATGTGCTAGGCGTTGCACTGGCACATTATGTACACTGCTGTCAAGACTTGGCATGCTCCAGCATGGTAGTATGCAAAGTATTGGCTTACAGCTGCTGTTGTGCCAGTACCATTAGGTATTTACACAAAATATAGTTAGAGTTAGGATGGTATGTGTCCAAGAACATTGTCATGCTTCCCAATGAAAATCAATGTAAGAGCCTCTCAAACAAAATCAGTACCATTAATCATGATCTAATATGTATAGAGTACCAAGCTAAAAACTGCTTTTGAAGCTCTCTTACCTATGCATCTAGCCAGCCAAAAATAAATGGCAATAATATAGCTAGTGAGCAAAAACACACCATAGAGTATTTAATTTGCAATTACAACCCAATCTTGATCCAAATATTTTAAAACAAATATTGATTAAATTTCATCTAATATGGATGTTTCTAAGCTATGGATCAAACTAAAACATGATATCATACTTTTGAAATTGTCAATCTTTTTTGTTTTTGATGGAGAAAAAGATCTTGAAAATTCATAATGTTCATTTTGAGAGGCCCATCATTGATTTTCATTGGGAAGCATTTAGAACCCAATACTCACACACACACACACGTGCGCGCATATACACACACACACATACATATACGTATGTGTGCGTGTATGCACTAAGTCTATAATATGTAATGCATGAACTTCCCTTAAATTTAACCTGTTTCAGATAGAACAGCTTCTAGAAGACACACAGGAGCTGGAAAAATGCATTGAATGGAAGTTTCAATTAAAACAAACTATGGACCATAATCTTTGGAAACACAAAAGGATCAGAACAATCACTACACACGTACATATATACGTATATGTATGCGTGCACGTATGCACTTAATGTATAATATGTAATGCATGAACTTCCCTCAAATTTAAACTGTTTCAGATAGAACAGCTTCTAGAAGACACACAGGAGCTGGAAAAATGCATTGAAGGGCAGTTTCAATTGAAACAAACTATGGACCATAATCTTTGGAAACACAAAAGGATCAGAACAATCACTTAATAAGGACGACCAAATGGATAAATATTTGTTACATAAAAAGGTGATTAGAAGGCATGTTAATGAACATTGAAGAAAATTAATGAAATTCTTGATTCTTTAGGGGAAAACACACACACACACGTATATATATACATATATGTATGTGTGTGTGTGTGTGTATTGGCTTAATGTATAATGCATAATGCATGAACTTCCCTTATATTTAACCTGTTTCGGATAGAACAGCTTCTAGAAGACACACAGGAGCTGGAAAAATGCATTGAAGGGCAGTTTCAATTAAAACAAACTATAGACCATAATCTTTGGAAACACAAAAGGATCAGAACAATCACTTAATAAGGAAGACCAAATGGATAAATATTTGTTACATAAAAAAGTGATTAGAAGGCATCTTAATGAAAATTGAAGAAAATTAATGAAATTCTTGATTCTTTCAGACAATATTAAGTCAAAGTAATAGTTTTATATTTGTCCCCCAGAGCCTTAATCAGAAGGAATCTCAAGATAGACATAATCATGCAAAATCTTTGGGAAAGAAAATGAAAAAATGTCACCATTGGTAAAAATTGAAGCAACATTGTCACCAATAACTCAGAATATTACGTGCTAGGGAACAGTGGAGAATATGAGCGGCCGCAGAGATTACAAACTTTACCATTCTACAAGTGTATTTGAACAGTCTTGCAAACAAAAGACTGGGAATAATCCATGTACATATTTAATATATCTGTTACTGCAATACTAGATGCCTATGAAGCCTCCATTTTGCTAAAAGATGACAAGTTGGAGCTTGGAAAATTAGAAAATGCAATAACAGATAATGTCATCCCCATACAACTATAACATGAAAAAATACACATATGCATGCATGCATTCGGATTTCAATTTATATGTATGGCCATAAACACATGAAATTCAGGCATCAGTTACGGCTATCCATGAAGGAACAAATACCAAATCAGTAATTTTCTTTTATAATCAAGTCCATTGATCATATGTCTCCTATAGATCTAAGCAAAAAAAAATAAAGAAACTTGAATAAAATAATCGACTCTACCTTCTCAACAAAATGCTGTTCAAACCGATGCACCTGATTCTTCGAAGAATGTACCACAGTCTCTGATTCAGGTTGGGAAGATCTACTGCTAGGGACATCACATGAACGATCAGCATCAACAGCAGTATCAGATGGTGGATTATTTCCACCATGAGTAAAACCTGTGCGCTCATGTATTTCTTTACCCCGCTGATTTTTGGCTCTGCAAAGTTAATTTTCATAAATTAAGTTATCCAAGAGTCACAGATCAACAAAACAAAACCAAAATTTTAAGTTACCTGCTGGGTGAGGCTTGGCCTTTGGTTGGCAAAGTGTTTGCCTTGTATGGTCCATTCATGACAATTGAAGGGACTGAGTCAGTTGAACACGTTGAGGAGCTGTCATCCATTACAGATGGGTTTCTCTTATCCATTTGCCCATTTTGTACCTCACTACTACTAGCTTCTGTGGGAGGCTGAATTTCTGTAGCATCTGTGTCCCAGTTGATAGTGCCATTATCTCTGTCATCTAAATCAGGCTGAAGGATCTCAGCAACTTCTTCTCCATTTGACCCATCAGATGCATCTTCCAGTGTGTCGATCTTTTCAATCACTGATTCCATCTTCTTTGGAGTGAAGTCATCCAGACCTTTTTCATCACATGGGTTTTGCTGCTGGAGTTTTTCCTGCACTATTGCATCAGACTTCTCATCCCTTCCTCTATCTTTACCTTTGCGGTTATTCCGCTTCTGTTTACCCTGGAAAAATATATGGTAAAAGACAGGATTGCATTACAACTCCAAGATTCCCTGTTGTCATAATATAATAAAAATAATATAAAAGGTAATTTAAAATGGAAGCTTGAAAGACAGGAGTAAAAAACACATGCTACTCATTTACTGCAAAAAGGTTTCCCCAGCACATTTAAAAAAAAAAAAAAGAAAGAAAGATAACATGGGAGCTAGAAGGGAGAGGGGTCATATAACATAAGCATAAGAGATTGCACAGCAAAATATTTAATTGTAAAAACAACAACTGCACATACTGCTACTTAATGGTACCAGAACCTGTCTGAGTTTGTAAAGAAAGGAATGCCAGCAAAAGAAGAACAAGCTCAAAAGATGCAGTCATTACAGGAACAAATCACATAACAATCTGATAGGCAGCTTAACAGCTGCGGCACGAATTTTAATTAGCATGCAAATGACAGCTGAATGGATCACAAATAGGCAGGTCCAGCAATGAACTGGAGATAAGAGTTCAAATTGCAAAAAGTTGACAGGTTGTCCAAGATCGAGGGGGTAAAAGCATAGCAAGATTAATCACAGTAAAACAAACAAGAGACTAAGAAAAAGGCCCAGAAAAAGGTGAAGGCTAGAAGATGGATGTAATTATTTTTTGTCGTGTGAGATTTATGAGATAAAGGGAAAGAGAAATATAGGGAAACATTTTCAAAGTGATGGTCGAGATGACAACAAGTTCTGTAGCACTAGACACTAGTGAGTGCTCTAGAAGTCATCTGCAACTTATGTCTTGGCATCACGCACATATGGTAAGGATACAAGCAGATAAGAATCATAATTTTCTCCGATAGTCAAATAAAATAATAAATTAATAATTAATATGTTAAAATAAGTCCAAGGAGGAGCATGGTAAAATCAATGACTCCATAGTCTTCACAATCTAATTCTCTTGCAAAGGCCAAACATGTTTGTCGATTCAAATGTCCAGCATGTAAACACTACATTTTCTAGTCATAACCTCTGTCAACTTGGAATATAAATCTTGATGTAGGTGCTCTTATCAGCCAATCTGTTGTAGCACTGACTGAAAGACAAGACTGGTTCCACTTTGACAATACCCATAAATCTAAAGTTCTCTCATCCCCCCTCGTCACTCCAGACTTGAGTGCATAGGCACGTAAAGAATTTGATTGCAGAGTTTCTACATATCAACCTATAATCGCGACCATGGAGTTGCAGCATAACAAAAGCTGGTCCGGGGTGCTCTAAACATCCAATCAACCATAAGAATGCCAATGAGATAAGTTTCTAGATTCATAACTGTGAATACTGCTGTCAGCTGACTAGATCAGATAGAAAAAGCAGTTCATAGGTTATGAAAATGGGAAGGAACCTGTTTTTTCTTTGCACGCTTTTCCTTCTCAGCAGCACTGCGTTTTGCCCTAAGCTCATTTTCAGCTTGACCAGCTGCTTCCTCCTCACGAATAAGCTCCTCCTGTCTCTTCAAAGCAACAGCCTCCTGGTAGGCAACTTCAATTCTACTGCTGCCAGAAAATATATAAGAAACAAAAAGAATTTAAAACAGAGAGCAACAAACTTATACAGGTTTTGTTTATTGTTGTCCTTACAAATAAACTGCGAAAGTAATAGAGCAATTACAGAAATTTTCACTTTTCACTGGTGATTTGGGACTTAATCATAATATGAAATGATGATGTATTAAGTATGAAATATTGGATTTTCAAAAATTTAACAGGTGACCATGTTGGATATCAAGAAAGATGGACAAATATTTGGAAGAAAATTCTGCAACATGAATAATTTGAACATGAAGCCACTGTCAGTGTTACTTTGTCAAGACTCAAATTAGACCCGACTAATTTGGAGCTGTAGTTCTGATCAACATGAAAGGACACATTATCAAAAAGATCTTAAAAAGACAGCATCAAAAGGTCTGATTTCTCTGAACTTGTTCCATCAGATTAGTCGGAAAATACTTATAACAGACATTGCCGAAGTAAAAGGTTGATTAAAATTTACTAGAGCATATAGCAAGGGAGGCAAGTTTGTCACCTGAAGATATGTGCTAAAACAAAAATTTCCAGAGTCCTGCGGCCCAGCTCTGTAAGGCGCCGTTCATCACGCTCAATGGAATCTTTGTTAAATTCTTCTCCAGAATTTCCATCCTGCATATTTAAGTTGAAATGCCATCAACAAAAAAGAAGCCAGAAAGATGGTTTAAACAGATGAAATGCACCCTGCATATTTAAGTTGAAATATCGTCAACAAAAAGGAAGTCAGAAAGACTGTTTCAACAGATAAAATGTACTGAACAGAGACTTAAAGATTTTGTTTTGTAAAACTTGAATCGCTTTGAAGCTAATGGATATCACATTCTAATAGCTTTCATGCACAAACACACATAAATATATACATATGTGCATGCATACAACCACGTGCACCTGCTATGATTGGTTATTTAAAAAAAAAAAGTGATGGAAGTAATGTAGCGAGCAAATCTCCCAGAAAAAAGACAGGATTAAGGGTAAAATTACTTGCATGGAAAAGCACTCAAAACGTTCCAGTGATAACATTTTAAGAAGGAATGGGGTTTGAGCTGAGATCATTACTTTGCATCACAAATATGATAAATGCAAGGTGGATTTGCTGGTCAAGTCATTACTCAGTGGTTCTCAATGTCCTTTTTGGGACAAAAATTTAGAGCTCACTAATCTATACTGTACCAGCAAAGCTGCAGCTGCACACACATCGAAGTAAAGGCCTGGAAAAGTGTGAATTGCATATAGACTAAAATAACTTAACATAACAACAAAAAAATTAAATAAACAAAAAAAAGTAAATATAATTAAGGTATAAAATAAGAGAATAAATAAAATGTATAAATATTATAAAAATTAGAAGACACTTGATAAATAAATGTTATCCTGCAAAGCAATGATATATCTGGAACTATTCATTTAGTTAATTATGTATATGAATTGTTCAAAACTTTGTTGTTGACTTACATTTTTCTCTCTTGTTATGTACAGACGAAAGTCAAAAAGCACATAAATAGGCAAAAGAGTGTATACAATGTACAATGTAATCTTAGACGCAGTAATCAAAATTTAAGAAGAATAATGTAGAGAAGTGCTCTTTGAGATAAAAATGAGAAATTGATTGGTAAATAGTGTGGCATCTATATTAATGCAAAAATGAGATTTAAAATAATTTGATCAGCATA
This sequence comes from Elaeis guineensis, assembly GCF_000442705.2. Classification (NCBI taxonomy): domain Eukaryota; kingdom Viridiplantae; phylum Streptophyta; class Magnoliopsida; order Arecales; family Arecaceae; genus Elaeis; species Elaeis guineensis. Next base: position 92,073,813 of record NC_025994.2, on the reverse strand, counting down.
GAGGAGAAGCATCTATATTGTTTAGTAAGATAAAATATGATCCCAGTTTGATTGGAATAGTGGAGAGGTATGTTTTTTCATAGTACATGGGATATGTATGAAATCTTCTTGATTGGACATATAGACACCATATTGTTTTTATTCTTCAAATTTTGAATGTTCATAACATAAGCAGACACAGAGAGATAGAAAGAGGGAAAATAACATGTCAAAAAAAGGTGACAATCAGGTGTTTGATCAAATTATTATAACATGTCAAAAATCAAAACCATAAGATTGGTCCATGAAGATATAACTAGAAAAAGGGGGTAAAACATGAGAAGAAAAAAAATGTGCATCCAATAGCGGGCAACCAATCAGAAAATGTTTGATTTTGTTCATTCTTTTGTTTTATCTTTTCGGTCTAATTTCTGGATGTCAAAAATGTTAGTCATGTCATTTCTTACCTTCCCTCCAGTACAAAGCTAATACCTAGTACCTTATTTGCTGTGTTCCAAAAGCAGAGCATCAGTCAACAATTAGACCACCCAATGCAAAGGCCAGCGAATGATCTTAACAGCAGCTCTGTGCTATACAGTTTCAAGGTCAGAAAAAATAAAAGATATCTCATTTATTTCAAATCCTTGCTAGATTTCTAAGTAGCTAGCCTCCATAAACCTTGAAGCTGTGTTCTGAACCTTCAAGTGATACAGAAGAAGGAAATGTTCGTGTGCATGTCTGTGTATGCATGCCTGTGAGATAGAGAGAGAGAGAGAGAGAGAGAGAGAGAGAGAATTGCCATGGTTGGGCTAGTACAAATGAAAGGCAGGGTGGAGGCATGAGGCAAGAGGAGAAATAAGAAGTTGGAGGAGAGTGCAGCAACAACTCAAGGATGAGCCACAGTTACATCCACATGGTGGGGGAGCCTGGGAAAGCTAGGCATGGATCGCTATGCAAAGTCCTCGTGCAATCAGAATGGGCATTTTCGCCTATCAAACACTGCATCGATATAACAAGTCTCCTATCCTAATGACACGGACATTCCAGAAATTTGAAGAATAAAGAAGATATGGCGCCTAAACATTAATGCTTTAATAAGATTCCTTTAATATCTCATCTTACCACAAATATGGACCTCTCTTGCATTCTGATCAAGTTCTTGTCCCATCCCAAATATAGACACCTCATCTATTTTCCTCAAGCTGGGTTGATATCAAAGATTCAGATCCCAGCGGGACATCGGGTACCATCCCATATGTCAGGACAAGATTGTCCCGCTAGCGTCTCAACATCTCGATCAGGACGCTTTGGGACATCCTCTGTCCCAAATATCGAGAATGGGCGGGACGGCAGCACGTTCCATTCCATGAGAAAATCGAAACAGTTCTGTCCCATGGGATTTAAAACCTTGGTTGATATATCTTCTTAGCCTAAAAATATCTCATCTCTATTCCAACAAAAAAGGGTGGGGGTGGTTAATATCTCATCTGATAATGAAGATAAACAGTTCTCCAGGGATGCACATTAGGGTCTGGCAGCCCACGGGCATGCTCAGAATGCAAACTACAATCCAAGCAGGCCAGTTGCCAGGCAGATATTGTTTTGTGTTAGACAAAAGCTTGGATCAAAAATTTCACTCCAAATAAAAAACAGACCAGGGATGGGCCACAGTCTGTAAGCCCACTATCTTGACCAATTCCAACCAAAGTTTACATAACATCTAGTATGCATATGGGGAAACATAGTATAAGCACAACTCACATAATTTGAGCAAAGGTTGGTCAAATTTCAGGGGACTTTTCTTCCAACCTGGTAATGTATGCGGATCAAGATAGTAGTTTTTTTGTATCACCATTGTGATCAAAAAGGGATCAGTCTTAAATAGAAGAGAATTACCTTTTGGTATCATCCAGATTGGGCCAGCCTGATTGCAGCCTGACATCACGTCTAGAACATTGGTTTGGGCTTTAGACCAAAGATGTTGGACCAAATACAGCCTGACTTAAGCTCGGACCATGGGCTTCGAAAACAGGAGCTAAGTCCAAGATCACTAGTGGCCTGCCCAAGCAGCGCAATTTGCAGCCCAATACCTCCCCTCTATTGCATTAATATCTCATCTTATAGAAAACAAAGATGCCTCCACTCCATACCATTAAATTTTAATTTTATCATAAATATATACGCCTCTCTTTTTCATCACTCAAATTGGTATCATGACCATACATTAAGATTTTATATAAGGTAGATGGATATACAAAATTCTGGTTTGCAATCTCGTCTCAAGACAGATAAAATATGCTGATTTAATATCAAGTCTCTCTCCTTATCTCACAGACATTCGAAATTAGAAGAACAAAAGAAGATACAAGTTATTTTTCTCTCTTACTTTCTATTTATATTTAATATAAGTTCTCTTTTTTTCCAATATTTTTCTACTTTCTATTTTTGTATTTTTGATTGGTCTTCCATTAAATCCTTTATTTTGTATGTTTATTTCTTGTATTGTTTTCTAGAATGCATTTTATGTTTTGCATTTTATTTTTATTTTTGTTCTATAATAGTTTTCTTTATTCAAATTATTTCTTCTTAGTTTATATGTCATCATTCTTAACAAAAGTTAATAATTTTATAATTTTTCCTCAATTTGTATTACATACGTTCATTTGCTAGTAAGTTTGACAATTAAAAATTACTCCAGCTTCCTTTTGAACTGGTTTTAACTTGATAGAATGATGTGGTTTCGTATATGAAGTTATTCCTTGATGAAAAGGCTGTGGATCATCATGAACATCTTATGTTTTTTTTTAGGAAAAATGCAGTATCTATGACCAATTTAACTTTTATTAGGAAATCATAGAATGAGTATCTGAACTAGTGGAAATATGAAAGGGCCACGTTTTGCAAACTTACTTTTATTAAAACCAACATAAATCTAAAAATTAGTTGGAAATTTATTAATCTAGTCTAACCGAATTTGTCCAAATTCTATTAAGAAAAACCTGGTATATAATCAGCTAAATAAATTTCAAGGTTGTCTTGGATTATCCTAAACTACATTAAGTTTAAAAATGTATCCCCTATTGTTCAGGTTTGCTTTCAATTGAGTTTGTTTTCATTTGATCATCAACTTTTACCAAAATTGTTTAATATAAATCTTAAAATGAATATGTTATTAAAAAAACACTTGTTTGGTTGCCCTTCACAAAACTATTATGTAAAAATTGCACACGGCAAAACCTGAAAAAAAAGTAGTAGTATGAAACACATAACTTCAATACAGAACTTGAACATGTCAATTCACTTCCCCACTAGCATTTTAAAGGACGAACCTAGAAATGCCTTCAACAATCAATTGGGCAATGTGTGCCCAAACACAACACAAGTCAAAAAGAGCATAAAGAATCAGATTAGGTGACAGGTTCATATCTCAAACATGAACATGACATCCGTGGATGATCTGAGTGACATAAAGCAGGTCAGTTTTGATCATGTGAAGATGGATGCATTTCAGGAGCAAGGGTCAGGCCTTTCATATACTCGACAAAAGCCCTACATGATAATGCCAATTGTAGTTTGAGAACAGTTTGCAAAGGAAATAATCAGGAGTGGTGTAACCAGATCTGCTGACAGGTTCATACATCGGACATGGTATACATGGATGATTTAAGTGGCATAAAGTGTGCTAGCTTTGATCTCCATTTTATTTTATAACATGAAGATGGATTCACTTCAACCGTAAGGGTCAAGCCATTGACATACTTGACCAAAGACCTATATTCTAAGGCCAAAGAGCCAGGGCAATCCTTGCAAAGGAAGTGACCGTAGTAGATAAAGACATATAGTATTGTCAATAAATGGTTTTTTACCCACAAAATATCTCAGATGCAACAAGTAGCCTAAACAAGACCCTAGTTACAATAGCCAGCACAAAATCATGCAGAAACAACAGAAGTAGCAGATAATGTAATGAACAAAAAGCTAACTAAATCTCTTTTAACTTGGGAGCCATAGCACACGTGCCAAAGGACAGCATTTCATAGAACCATTTGGAATTTTATTTGTGCCATAAAACTAAAAAAATGCAAACCAAGTGGTTCTACCATTTTTGACTGAGACCAATCCATTTCAGCTGAAACAATTTAGTTTTCGCCCAAAATAGTTTGAATGAGTCATTCAACTGTAAAAGAAGATCATATTAATGGTGTACCAACCTTTGTACGGTTCTGTGCACACTTGTCATCTTTAGGAGGCAAAGGCTGATTGGGTAAGGGCTCTGAAACTGCTCTTTCTAGCAATAGCAACACATCATCAGCCAGCACAAACATATCTTTATCGATGAGGACCATTGAAACTGGTAACTCCTCCATATCTATCAGTTTTGCTCTCCCTTTCTTGTTCTTGCTCTGGCACTCTAAAGCCTTCAGCCCACTGTAAAGAGAATCCATAACTAGGGTAGATGTGACTTCTTTCTCTATGAAAAAATGCTTAACAACTATTTTCAAGACGGCATCTGTTTTGTCTCTTGACATGCGTCGTCTAGCACTTGGGTCAATTCCAAACCAGAAAGCACAAAAACTGCATCACCCCAAGCAACAAATCATAAGCATGCACCGAATTTAAGAAATACATAGTAGCAGTTACATGTAAGAAAAACCAGATGTAGCTAATTATCTATTTTAACTAAAAGGTGGCAGTCAGACAATTTATATGGAAAATTGAAAGTATAAGTGATATGAGCCTACCTTGACCACCTTACTTTATCCTCCATCAACTTGCTGAGCTTTCCTCTCCTCTCTTCAACAAAACGTCGGCAGATTTGTTCTACATTTGACAAATATACCCGAACCAGTTCTCTCCGGTATTGACGATCTAGGCAACGAAATGGGCGGTGTGCTTTCTCCCTCAAATACCAAAATGCAGAGACGCAGTTATGAAAAGTCACGGTGGTAGATTGCACATATTCCAAACGAATGAATCTAAGATTAAAAAAGGTATACAATGCAACACCCTCCAACCGAATGCAGATGCTTATAAGTTGTTGCCCACTGTTTTATTTGCACATCCATTTGTCATGAAATATTGGACATAAATATTTTTTTCTAATTAAATTGATATGAAGTTAGACATGAATACGATATTTAAGCTCCTCAGCAGCTTTGGATGGTTCACCCATAAAAGATGTTAGTTTCTTTTAATCAGGATAGCAATTTCTTCAACTTATGACATACATTATTATTAATTTGTTCCACGATATCAAGATCCATGTTTGACTTCTTTTCTTCACCTGCCACAGGCATGATACAAATACTTGAATCCTTCAACTTAAATAGCCTTAATCAAAATTAAGATACTAAGCAACTTGACTATCTCAATGACACTACCGATCAACTAACACACTCCTCTTGTTACTCCTGAATGTAGAAAGGGCCCACTATTAGGCATGTACCCTAGATTGCAAGAGAACAACCATGCAACACTAAACACAGCCAAAATATTGAAAGCCAAAACCTCGATTTTGTAGCAAGACATTCTTTATCCACACCATAGTAGAAAATTTGGCCAAACAAAATATACAAAATTTAAGATCATGCCGTAAAATAACGAAGGTTTGAAAGAGCCTAAGAAATTGCAAATAAGAAAAATAAAAAATAAGGAAAATGTATATGATAAAATACTATTTTACAAGTGCATGCAGAGCAAGAAGAACTGAACCAACAGAAGCAACCAATGGCAATAATTATTAAATAATAATAAGATCTTAAGATTTGATGGAAATTATTTAAGAAATCATAAATCAATTCCATATTTAACAGAAAATAAGCTTAACCAGATGCTTTATTAGAATAAGCTATCACATAAATTTCAAAATGAAATGATCGCATTCATCAAATCTCCAAGTAGACTATATATAAAGTTTGTATATAAGTAGAAATGATGCATTTTGTTATAATCTTAGCACCCATTTGCCACTCCATTTTGCCTTCCTCAACATGATGATCTTATGCCATTTAATACTAACCATTCCAAAATGCTCTATGTCATATAAGATTTCATATGATATGTGGATCACATGTTATGTTTCAAGTGAATATAAAAATCAATTAAAAAATAATAATATATATCAATTGATATGATATGTGAATTGGGACTTTGTCCCAATAGTCACACCACTCTGCTTAGCTACCAGAGGTTCAAGGTTTGAATCTGGGGTGCATCCCTAGGCACTTGGGCCTGGCTAGTTAAAGTGTGGGTGGGTCTCCCTCCCTTTCTCCAGAAAAGAAACAACAACAGAGCAGCAAATTTAAAATTAAATAAATAAAATACCTAATAACTTGAACTTGAGCTTTGATAACAAGAGTGTCAGCAACAATAAAGCCATCATATACTTTCGACAACTCCATAAATTTTTTCCATCCCCAATCATGCTCTTTCTTCCAGAATCGATGCAATGTGTCTGCAAGACATGTTTACTAGGATAAGCTCCTCATGCAATTAAACGAAACTAGCCAGAGCAAATTGCAACATTAGCCATTAGTAAATATGTCTCTAATATTTGACTAACCTGAATATTTAGATTTCTTGGGATCCTTATTCACTACAGCTATCGTAAACTGCGCAAAATGACTCCATCCTGTTAACAGACATAAACAGAAAGCAGAACATTTTAACATAGGATCGGGGCATTTCAGAACTCAATCTGCAATGACAAATAAGCATAGCATGGAACATGCTGCAAAACCTGGCAGAAGTTTGTCATGATTGGCAACACAAAGAAATAATGATAGATGATTGCAGACATCACATCCCTGTGGGTAGATTAAAATGTACCTGAAAAAGCAATTCAGAAATTTCCAACTGTCAATAGCTTATCAGTATAAAACAAAACAGCACATGTTAAGATACCCCCTATAGAAGTATGCATGCATATAGAATGCTTGACCTGAGCACTTAATTGCTAAATACCTGGGATATCATACTCAACAATGGCCCCTTTGCAAATGGGGATGTCACACAATTTGCAACTATTACAAGAGCCTTAAAATGCCCTGCATAAATGAACTTTAGTGCTCTTATATGACAAATATCCCATTAAGTTCACATACATTGCCCATGCAATAAAATGGTCATCCATCAACCAACAAAATGTGTCGTGGATTCCTAGGCATTCATCCATTAAATAGATTTTTCATGCACACTGACTAGAGAGATGGCTCAAACTATGATGGTACGGTTACTACAAATTATATAACAAAATTTTAGAAGTTTTAGTTGCTTTAAAAATTAACCAAAAACGTCTCAGTTTTTTAATCTAAGAACTGAAACAAGCATTTTCCTATTCAGATCTGAAGCATCATGATCTCAAACGAACCATGACATGTGTAGCATTTTTATGTGATCATTAAGTCTGGTATATTCTATTATCCATGAGGAATATTCATGATTAATTTGAAATATACTTTGTCATACATTAAACAACCAATATGATGTTATTGTCAGAGTGTCTTTCGGTTATTAAATAGTGTTCCCCTACTATTTTTACATGAAAATTTTTCCTGAATGATGTCCAAAAACAGCATAAAAGATTTCATCCAATACTGCCCAGAAGGTACTTGGGCACAGGTAAGATTGAACCTTGGTTTCCAATGTGCAGATTTCTGTTGTAAAGACATGTGAACGACATACTTTATTAAAGAAATACGTCCTAGAAAGAAAAAAACTGTTCACAGAATTAAGCAAGAAAGAAAGAGAAGAGTATGATGCCGTTGGACTTTTGAGGTTACATATAGCATGCTTGTAGGAGAGACAAGAAAACTGACAGTAAGGATAAGCAATACAGAGGAGTTAATAGTCTTATGCACCTTACACAATCTCATTATTATTTGAAGTAAGGTGCAATCACAACTCACAACGATAACTACTAAGTTGATCTGAGAATACTGCTAGATTAGTGAGGCCTTGGAAACAAGGATTAGCTGTATCAGGGTATAATGACAGCGCTTACAATATATGGATTGTCAAAAAAAAAAAAAAAAAAAAAACCTAAACCATTGAAACTACCAAGTATAAAAACATTATGCCTTCTGGGTAATGAGATTATGGTGTAGATGAGTTAGACAATAGGAGTGAAATCAAATTAGCATGTGTTAAAAGTCTTACACAAGATCTATAATGGTGAGTTGGTTGATTACTAACATTTAGGCTACCAAAAAGCATACAAATTACACTACATATATTCATACTAGAACTAAATACATCAACAAATACAGGTCTGCAAAATAGGTGGGTCAACACAGACCTAGTTGCATGTCTGTACAAGGCAGGAAAGTAAAGGATTGCAAAATGAGAATGACTAAAAAGAGTCTCATACCATTTGTAACCACCAACTTCAAATGCATTACTCCGCAATTCTCTTTTGTTGATTTTTGAAAACTCTTCTATCTTCCATGTAAATCTTCCATACAAGTCAGAAGGCTTCGGTCCTGAAATAGAAGTTCACATAAATAATGTTAACAACATCATACACCTCAACCAAAAAAGCAGAATTACAGTATCCTATTTATTCTTTTCCCACAAAAGAAAAGAGCTTAGCCTCAACAAAAAAAAAAAAAAAGGAAAGAAAGAAAGAAAAAAGCGATTGTACAAGTAATACTTCCAAGAACTGAATTATGAGCTATTTGTGGTCCACTAAAGCAAATATATGCCAACAGATGCAGTATTACGCCGTCAGATAGTAGAAGAAAGTTGTCAGGCAGTAAAGGTCGGCCACAGTGATTGTATTATACAATAGATTAGCTAGGCCAATTACCTGCAGCATACTAACAATTACAAAAAAGCTGCAAGCTATAGTATATGAAATCATTGAACATATTAGTTGATATTTGATAACAATGCAAGCTTCATCAGAATATGTTCTGTGATATCTCAAGCATCAGTCATTTAACCTCATGTTTCTGGTTATTGAATTGCATGTATCAATACAAACAGCGGGATACAATAAGAACCAGGTAAAATCAACAACAATGTTTGCATATAAATAAGAGATCATGCAAGATTTTTTTTTTTTTTATTTAAGAAGTGGGCTGCACCTTTGCACCGTTCAAACCCTAATTTAATATTAGACTTGATGGTATCATTAGGGTCATGGCTTATCCTGACTAGCTATTTTTGACCAACTAAGACTTTATCTCCTTTTCAAGTCTAAACGAACCTTCCAAATCTTCAACCTTTCAATAAATCCAATCATAAGTTTAAAGCTAATTTGAAATGATCTTTATTTAAGAAGTGGAATGGACTTTATTCAGAAAGGACAGTCTGCACCTTCATACCATTCAAGCCCTAATTTAATAATAACACTGATGATATCATTCCAGTTATGGTTTATTCTCATTAAAACTATTTTCTGACCAACGAGAACTGTATCTCTTTGTTCTTATGAGTCTAAACCATGACTCTTAGGGGGGCTCCAAGTTTTCAACCTTCTAACAGATCAAATCCTAAGTTTTAAAAAACTAACTTGAAAAGATCTTAATTCACATCAAAAGTTTTGCTCTTTGATGTTTAGGAAGTTCAG